>NC_061087.1:102688539-102693539 GCF_015104395.2 Macrobrachium nipponense | reverse complement strand
AATTGCCTCCTACGTATAAATATTCCTTTTGATAACAGAAACCTGGTTTCAAGCGATACATATCGAAAAAGTGAGAATTTTTAATCGCAAGATTCATCAGAATCCCTCATCAGCTTTTACCAAATACTTCGGAAGCGACGGACTCCTAGAAGCTAATGATTATTTAACGGAGGCGACTCAAAAGCCAACGGCCTGTTTAGTCCCGTCATCGACGCTCATTAATACGTATTAATCACCTGCGCTACGCCTACGCTAATGGCCGGGCGGGGGATGATTGATGTACGCTAATATTCACGGTGTCAGTATTTTAAAAAAGGGGGATTCTAATCTCCTCCTCCTCTTCTTCTTCTTCTTATGCTTCCTCCTCCTCCTCTTCCTTTTCCTCTTCTTCTTATGCTCCCTCCTCCTCCTCCTCCTCCTCCTCTTCCTCTTATGCTTCCTCCTCCTCCTCCTCTTCCTCTTCTCCTTATGCTTCCTCCTCCTCCTCTTCTTCTTATGCTTCCTCCTCCTCCTCCTCTTCCTCTTCCTCTTCTCCTTATGCTTCCTCCTCCTCCTCTTCTTCCTCTTCTTCTTATGATTCCTTTCTCCTCCTCCTCCTCCAGCTCTTCTCCTTATGCTTCCTCCTCCTCCTCCTCCTCCTCTTCTTCCTCTTCTTCTTATGCTTCCTCCTCCTCCTCTTCTTCCTCTTCTTCTTATGCTTCCTCCTCCTCTTCCTCTTCCTCTTCTCCTTATGCTTCCTCCTCCTCCTCATCTTCCTCTTCTTCTTATGATTCCTCCTCCTCCTCTTCTTCCACTTCTTCTTATGATTCCTCCTCCTCCTCTTCTTCCTCTTCTCCTTACGCTTCCTCCGCCTCCTCCTCCTCTTCTCATTATGCTTCTTCCTCCTCCTCCTCCTCTTCTCCTTACGCTTCTTCCTCCTCCTCCTCCTCCTCCTCCTCCTCCTTCTCCTCTTCTCCTCATGCTTCCTCCTCCTCCTCGTCCTCCTCCGCCTCCTCTTCTTTTCCTTATGCTTGCTCCTCCTCGCCTTATGCTTCTTCTTCTTCTTCCTACGAAGAAATAAATTACGATATGACAACAGAAAAGCAAATCCCGAAGAGGCTCTACCCAGATCTACACAATGACGGGAAAGAGGAAAAAATAGACAAGAAAGACAAATCTGCAACCTTTTGAAAAGAGGGAATTGCAGATTTGGAGAAAGATGTTACTACAAACATCCTAAGATATGTCAAAACTATGAAATATATGGTAAATGTGCATACTTAGATGGATATAAAAAAGGGATGATTGCAGAGATCTGCATCCAAAAATATGTAAAAACCTAAAGAAGGAAAAAGGATGTAAGTTCGACAAAAAAATGCAAATATATGCACCCTGTAGCCATGAATCATAATCAAATAAATAACCAACCAAGTAATAAAATCCAAAATAAGAAAGAAACAAATAAAGAGAGAAATCAAGAATATCAGGTAAAGAGAAAAAGCAAACCACCAATGAGATATGCAGAGGTGTCAGCAAAAAATTTCAAAGCATCAGCTCCGAAATTCTACTCAAGAGATAATAACTGTATTTATTATGCAAGAGGATATTGCAGAAACGGAGAAATTGCAGATTCAGACACAAAATGAATAATTATGATGAAGGAAGATCAAATATTATGGAAAAGTTGGATTTTTTAATGTCAGAATTTCTGGAAATGAAAAAAAGAACAACATACCAGAACAGGAAAGAGACATGGGAAAATCCTTATTACTACCAGTATTAAATGAAGGAGAAACACGCAAACCATCATAGTGATGAATGCGCAGGGTTTAGTTACGAGTAACTCCAACAAAAAGAAAAATAGAGTACTTAGAAGAACTAACCCAAAATGAAAAGAAAAATAGATATAATGAATATAAGTGAAACCTGGTATTCCCAAGAGACTGGGAATGATGATCAAATAAAAGGGTTCCAAACTTATAGATCAGATAGAAAAAATAGGAATCAAGGGGGAACCGCAATATATGGGAAAGACAAAAAACAAGGAAAAATATATGAGAAATATAGTAACTCAGAAATGTGAACTAATGCGGTAGAATTTGAATCTAATCTGAAAATTGATGAACATAGTAATATATAGACCTCCTAATACTACAAAGAGTTTGACTTAATAATAGAAAAATTGGATGATATATGTAGAAATCACAAGACTGGACTATTCTCCTATCTGGTGACTTCAACTTCCTTTCGTAGAATGGATGGAAAGAACGAATAGGAGATTGTGGTTGTACTTATACATATAAAAAAGAGAGTAATAGTAGTGCAGAAGATAAGAGGCAATTTGAAAAGCTATTAGATATGCTACTAGAATACAACATTCAACAAATAAATCACCTGCCAACAAGAAAGGAAAATACTTTAGACCTAGTATTTGTGAACGAGATGAATTATGTTAAAGAAATAATAGTTTATAATGCGAGTATTTCAGACCATAATGTCATAGAATTAACAGTTCATTCCAAAGCAAGTGAAAATAGAGATAAGCAAGAAATGAAAAAGTGGGAAGGATATGGAAAATACAACTTCTACAGTAAAAATATAAAATGGTCAGAAATTAATGAAGAATTAAACAAAGATTGGATAACATTTTCAGTAAGTGATGACATAAGGGTAAATACGGAGATATTATATAAAATATTGGAGAAAATAGTGGAAAAAGATATACCGAAGAAGAAAAGTAAACATCATTCATGCATACCAAGAGACAGAAGGATCTTGTTCCAGAAAATCAGAAAGTGGAAAAAAGGTCTTGCAAAGAAAAAAATGCATTGGAAAGTTATAGAACTAAAAAGTAAGATAGAAATGCAGAACAAAAGATTATACAATCAAAAGAAAATGAAAAACGGGACTTGGAAGAAAAAACCCACTATTAAATATCAAGCAAAACCCCAAACTAATATACTCATATGCGAAGAAGATGAATAAAAGAAGAATAGAAATAGGCCCTCTGAGAATTGAAGGGAGATTAACGAATGAAAAAAAGGAATTTGCAACATACTGGCAGAACGATATAAGAGAGAATTCACCCCTAGAATAGATAATGAAGATAATGATATAGAAGTAAGGGAAGAAAATAGTGAATATTTAGCTGACATAGAAATTAATGAAGCTGATATTGTGCAGGCAATTAATGAAATTAAAAATGGAGCTGCTGCAGGCCGGATGGAGTCCCTGCTATTTTGTTAAAGAAAGTAGTTCATTCTATCGCAAAGCCACTTGCAATATTATTAAGACAAAGTGTAGATACAGGCAAGATTTATGATGAGCACAAATTAGCATATATCACCCCTACTTTCAAAGTGGATTAAGACTAGAGGCAAGTAATTATAGGCCTGTGAGTCTAACATCACATATTATGAAAGTGTATGAAAGGGTAATGAAGAAAAATATTATGAAACATTTAATAAAAAATAATTTGTTTAATATAGGACAACACGGTTTCGTACCCGGAAAAAGTACACAAACCCAACTGTTAGTCCACCGTGAGAACATATTCAAAAAATATGAAAAGCGGAAATGAAACAGATGTGGTTTATTTAGACTTTGCAAAAGCTTTTGACAAAGTAGACCATAATATTATTAGCAAAGAAAATTAGAAAACACAATATCGTAGATAAAGTAGGAAGATGGTTAAAAGAATTTTTACACAACAGAAAACAGATAGTTATTGCAAACGATGAGAAATCGGATGAAACCAAGGTAATATCCGGTGTGCCACAAGGTACGGTGCTAGCTGCAATATTGTTTGTTATTATGATTGAAGACATAGACAGTAATGTTAAGGATTCGGTAGTGAGTAGTTTCGCTGATGACACAAGAATAAGTAGAGAAATTACTTGTGATGAAGATAGGAACGCTCTACAAAGAGACCTTAACAAAGTATATGATTGGTTGGCAGAGGTAAATAGGATGGTATTTAACTCTGATAAATTTGAATCAATAAATTATGGAGACAGAAAGAAAGCTATATGCATATAGGGGACCTAATAATGAGACAAATCACAAATAAGGAAGCAGTTAAAGACCTTGGTGTGATGATGAATAGGAACATGTTATGCAATGATCAAATAGCATTCTGTTGGCAAAATGTAAGCAAAAATGGGAATGTTGTTACGGCACTTCAAAACAAGAAAGCTGAACACATGATTATGCTTTATAAAACATATGTTCGTAGTCCTCTTGAATATTGCAATATGATATGGTACCCACACTATCAAAAGGATATTGCACAAATAGAGAGTGTACAAAGGTCCTTTACAGCTAGAATAGAAGAAGTTAAGGACCTAGACTACTGGGAAAGACTACAATCCTTAAAATTATATAGTCTAGAAAGGAGAAGAGAACGCTACATGATAATTCAGGCATGGAAACAGATAGAAGGAATAACAGAAAACATCATGGAACTAAAAATATCAGAAAGAGCAAGCAGAGGTAGATTAATAGTGCCCCAAAACTATACCAGGAAAAATAAGGAAAGCACACAGGACTTAATCCAACTACGCACCAGCATCGATAATGCAGCGTCTATTCAATGCGTTGCCAGCTCATCTGAATATATCAGGAGTGAGCGTAGATGTGTTTAAGAATAAGCTCGACAAATATCTAAAACTGCATCCCAGACCATCCAAGATTGGAAGATGCAAAATATACCGGAAGATGTACTAGCAACTCTCTGGTAGACATTAGAGGCGCCTCACACTGAGGGACCTGGGGCAACCCGAACGAACTGTAAGGTCTGTAAGGTAAGGTCTCCTCCTACTTCTCTTCTACTTATGCTCCTCTTCCTCCTCCTCCTCCTCCTCCACGCAGGTGGGATTTACGAAATCGGAGGAAGAGGGAGGTGGTGGGCGGGGCCGATGGGGTGGGGTGGGGGGGGGGGGTTTGAGAACACAAGTGATTTTATGAAACATGAGCTTGGGTTTGTGTTTACTTTATTGTCACGAAAATAATCATAAGGTTTT
>NC_061087.1:102673539-102681039 GCF_015104395.2 Macrobrachium nipponense | reverse complement strand
TTAGGAGTCCATCACTCTTCTTACTATGCGCCGTTTCTAGGATCACACACTTCTGCATGAGTCCTGGAGTTACATCAGCCTCTAGTTTTTCTAGATTCCTTTTCAGGGATCTTAGGATTGTGCCTAGTGTTCCTATGATTATGGGTACAATTTCCACTGGCATATCCCATATCCTTCTTATTTCTATTTTCAGATCTTGATACTTATCCATTTTTTCCCTCTCTTTCTCTTCAACTCTGCTGTCCCATGGTAATGCGACATCAATGAGTGATACTCTCTTCTTGATTTTGACAAAATAAAAAAAAAGACAAAATTATAATTGCAATTAAAATTATTATTATCATCCTTGAGAGAGTGTCTGCTTCCCAAGTACACCAAAATTAGGCTATTACTATTATTATTATTATTATTACTATTTTGTATAGTCTTTGTAACTATAAAATATTACTGCATTGATTCGACCCTCTCATAAAGACATAGCAACCGTGATAACCACAACTACAACCAAAAATTGAACAATATCATGATGGATAAAAGCGTACAAATTACATCTTAGTTTAAAAGCTTACTCCCCGAGTAAGCGTAAAAAAGAATTACGAAACAAAAGTTGCCAATTTGCTTGAAATGGTGTTTCCTGTAAACCACGAAATGGAAATGGAATAAAACATATTCCGTTTGTGTTGCCCAATCAAGGACATTGGCGGAATATATAAGATTCACAACGAAGAATCCTGTGAAAATATAAAACACTGTTTACATCGCTTCGCAAGAAGAAAGTTTTTTTTTTTTTTTTTTTTTTTGTTTTTTTTTTTTTTTTTTTTTTTTTTTTTTTGACGTCCAAAAGATTTTGAATATCATCCAGTATTTCAGGGAATGAATTTCAATGCGATGTGGTACCCGTGACTTATTCCCATTTACCGCACAGAATTTCGCGTATTATTCTCAGTTGTAAACGGTTTAATTTCCAATATTTTTCATTTACTGGCATACTCTAATTGAGTGTCTCACTTAGAAATTCTTACGTGGTTTTTAGGTATAACGACAATAATCTTGTGTATGGGATATACGGTAAAAAAAAGGGGGAACGTATATTTATTAATTTGGTTCTGAAACGCCTTTTCAGGATTATTATTATTATTATTATTATTTTTATTATTATTATTATTATTATTATTATTACATAAAACACCGCTGATACAACCACGGTACGGTTAGTACGATAACTTATGATTATTAACAGCCAGAGGTTTGCCTCTCTCTCTCTCTCTCTCTCTCTCTCTCTCTCTCTCTCTCTCTCTCTCTCTCTCTCTCTCACTTTACCTTCATTAACATCGTATGGCGACCCTAGTAGATAAATGGACAGTATCTCTCTCTCTCTCTCTCTCTCTCTCTCTCTCTCTCTGACATACTTTCATTCTCAGACTATGGGACACCAGTAGATAAATGTCTAATAATTCAAGGCAATCGAGTGTGGCACTCAAACTTGAAGCTGCTCCTTCTACAAGGCTGTCAAAGAGACTACTTCCCGCAGTTACAGTAATGGGAATGAATGACCTCTGGTCCTGGGCAAATGTGACCTCGTGGACTGGCAATTACCATATAGATGCTACTGTGACCTCTGAGTGTCCTTCGGTGCAAGGCATATGGAAGATAGCTCAGCCTATAGTATCAAGATAATGGTGTTGAGAAATGTGACCAATAATAATAATAATAATAATAATAATACGACCAAGCAAGGATCCTCTGGGATTATGGTATCGGAACATATAGGGTGATACGTGCAAATAGACTAGACGTGACGTTGATTGACAAAATCCAGAAGAAAGTATCACTCATTGATGTTGCAATACCAGGGACACCACAGTTGAAGAGAAAGAAAGGGAAAAAAATTAGATAAGTATCAATACCTGAAAATAGAAATAAGAAGGATATAGGACATGCCAGTGGCAATTGTACCCCTAATCATTGGAACACTAGGCACGATCCCAAGATCCCTGAAAAGGAATCTGGAAAAACTAGAGGTTGAAGTAGCTCCAGGACTCATGCAGAAGAGTGTGCTCCTAGAAACAGTGCACATAGTAAGAAAAGTGGTGGACTCCTAAGGAGGCAGGATACAACCTGGAACTCCACACTATAAGTACCACTCAGTCGAATTGGAGGACTGTGATAGAGCAAAAAAAAAAAATAAATAAAATAAGATAAATAAATAATCATATCTGTGTATGCTAGAAACACACCTTTTCAACATGATTTTGTTGAAAATAATTTCAGAATTAACAGAATTGATTTTATATAAAATTCTCTCAATTCTTCTAATGACTTGATTTTCTGGCACACTGGTATTCTTAAGCAGTGTGTCCCCAAAAAAGAACAACACCATTAATAATAATAATAATAATAATAATAATAATATAATAATAATAATAATAATAATAATAATAATAATACGACCAAGCAAGGATCCTCTGGGACTATGGTATCAGAACATAGGGTGATACGTGCCAGTAGACCAGACGTGACGTTGATTGATAAAATCCGGAAGAAAGTATCACTCACTGATGTCGCAATACCATGGGACACCAGAGTAGACGAGAAAGGAAGAGAGAGAAAAAATGATAAGTATCTTTTACAGAAAACTCAAACGAGCTGTGGACACGAACCTTGCTGTGAAAGCAAAGCCAGTGGATCCAGGTTTAGTACAGGGGAGAAAACAAGAGACTTGAAAGTAAAAAGAAGAGAAAAAAAGAAAGAAACCGAAAACAGAATAGACGGGAAAGCCTTTTCAAAGCGAAGTAAATTGATGGGGGTGGGGACTTGTTTCAGATGTGTGTGTGAGAGAGAGAGAGAGAGAGAGAGAGAGAGAGAGAGAGAGAGAGAGAGACTCCCTGAAACCACAAGTCTTTATATATATTGTGGCAGGATGCACTAAAGCAACCCCCACACCCTTGATCCCCCTTACAGACAATAGTTTCCTCACTACACAACTTTCTACTTACGTTATCTGTAACCAGACTCTTAGATAAAAGGATATTTAAACTACTCAAATACCCTAATACTATATTTCCTAACATATAATGCTTAACACTGAACAACCAATACAAAAATAAACCCACAACCTAATATAAACGAACTCTCAACCCAAGATTATATGACATATAAGTGGCCTTATAGGCCAATAGTGTCTCCAGCATTCCAACTATGGGACTTGAACCACAGTACCGTGGCCAACGGCACTTCCACGTCAATCGGTATGATCCGCTGTCAATCCCTCAATCCAAATTCGTTCCAGTCGTCAACTTCAGGAATATCAATCCTCCAAGAACGATTCCACTATCAATTCCAAGGTCCAGCCATAGTCGTCGTCATCAATATCAATATTATATCCTTGGTTACAATCTTCCACAATCAAGGTTCGTTCAGAGTCGTCAACACCAATCGTACAATCCTCCAAGAACAATCCAATCCGTAATCCAATTCCACGCAATAGTCTGCAATCCAGTGCAATACCGGGAGATAAGAGGACAATTCCTTCTCTACAGCTTAGGTGGGGAGTAATGTAGATAAGAGGAAGGTTAAGGAGGAACTGCAGTCCTGTAAAGACACGTCAATCATCACTATCATTCAAAACTAACTAAATAAACAAACAATTATAACCTAATCCTATCACTCACATCCACACTAAAAAAAAAAGTACTTACTGTCAAAATCAAGACAGAGATAATCCAAAAAAATATCAATAGTCCAGGCAGCCGAAAACACATTCACTTCTGCTGCAGCCAGAATAAAAAAAAGCACTCACTCGAAACAATCGCTATCATACTAAACTACAAAAACAAACAAAAAATAAACAACTACCTCAGTTACACTCACAGTTGTTTCTATCACAAACTACAGTTCTACCAACCACTGCTCTCTCTCTCTCTCTCTCTCTCTCTCTCTCTCCCTCTCTCTCTCTCTCTCTCTCTCTCCAACTGAAGAATTTGGCAACACAGAAAATTCAATCCTCCACAATACGTTTTTCTAGATATAACAGTTATCTTTAAATGAAAGGTATGGTATATATATATATATATATATATATATATATATATATATAATATATATATATATATATATAGCAAAGTTATAAACACTGTATCCGTGCACTGTGATATTATGATATATATATGATATATATATATATATCTATATATATATATAGATATATATATATATATATATATATATATATAGATATATATATATATATATATCTATATATATATATATATATATATATATATATATATCTATATATATATATATATATATATATATATATATATATATCTATATATATATATATATTATATATATATATATATATATATATATATAGATATGATATATATATATATATATATATTATATATATATATATATATATATATATAGATCTATATATATATATAGATAGATATATATATATATATATATATATATATATATATATATATATATATATATATATATATATATATATATGATATATATATATATATATAAAAGAAGCAAGAGCATCTTCCAGTTTGCAAATATAGGAGAAATATTACTGAAATAATGCGATGGGTAACGTACAGGCATGGGCACGTTAATTTGAGAGATTTGAAATTACAGTTCCACGCTCATGAGAGCTATTTATTTTTATAAATGCGCCGAAAATTCCTGTAAGCAGCTTGGGAACGTTATTTTAAATTCCTCAAATTAACATGTCTGTACTTATCCATGGCATTATTGTGGTAATATTTCTTCAATATTTGCAAACTGAAATACATTCCTGTTTCTATCTTTATTCAAAGACTACATCTATATGGAGAAATATTTCTACGTTATCTATCAATACCTGACTTGGAGAAATATTTCTACGTTAACTATCAATACCTGACTTGGAGAAATATTTCCACCTTATCTATCAATACCTGACTTGGAGAAATATTTCCACGATATCTATCAATACCTGACTTGGAAGAATATTTCCAACTTATCTATCAACACCTGACTTGGAGAAATGTTTTCACGTTATCTGTCAACACCTGACTTGGAAGAATATTTCCATGTTCTCTATCAATACATGACTTGGAGAAATGTTTCCACGTCATCTATCAACACCTGACTTTGAGAAATGTTTCCACGTTATCTATCAACACCTGACTTGGAGGAATATTTTCACGTTATCTATCAATACCTGACTTGGAAAAATATTTCCACGTTATCTATCAATACCTGACTTGGAAAAATATTTCCTCGTTATCTATCAATACCTGACTTGGAGAAATATTTCCACGTTATTTATCAATACCTGACTTGGAGAAATGTTTCCACGTTATCTATCAATACCTGACTTTGGAAGAAATATCCACGTTACGTCATCAATACCTGACTTGGAGAAATGTTTCCACGTTATCTATCAATACCTGACTTGGAGAAATGTTTTCACGTTATCTGTCAACACCTGACTTGGAGAAATGTTTCCACGTTATCTATCAATACCTGACTTGGAGAAATGTTTTCACGTTATCTGTCAACACCTGACTTAGAGGAAAAATTTCCAACGGTATCTATCCATACCTGACTTGGAGGAATATTCACGTTATCTATAATACCTTGAACCCTTGGAAAAAATATCCAACGTTTAATCTATCAGTACCTGACTTGGAAGAATATTTCAATGTTCCCTATCAATACATGACTTGGAGAAATGTTTCCACGTCATCTATCAACACGAACCCCATTGGTCTTTTGACTTAGAGACCTGCCCTTATTTAGAGAAATCCTTCCACGTTATCTATCAACACCTGACTTGGAGGAATATTTTCACGTTATCTATCAATACCTGACTTGGAAAAATATTTCCACGTTATCTATCAATACCTGACTTGGAAAAATATTTCCACGTTATCTATCAGTACCTGACTTGGAATAATATTTCCACGTTATCTATCAACACCTGACTTGGAGGAATATTTCTACGTTATCTATTAATACCTGACTTGGAGAAATGTTTCCACGTTATCTATCAACACCTGACTTTGAGAAATGCTTCCACGTTATCTATCAATACATGACTTGGAATAATATTTCCACGTTATCTATCAATACCTGACTTGCAGAAATATTTCCTCGTTATCTATCAATACCTGACTTGGAAGAATATTTCCACGTTATCTATCAGTACCTGACTTGGAGTAATATTTCCACGCCAAAGTATTTTCATTAATGTAAAGAACACCTCTGAAATTAATGTACAGTATTGATACACAATGCATTCACTTCAGTTCACTATTTAACACTTGCTTGGCGAATGCGCCTTGGGAAATGCAAGAACTTAATATCTGTTTTCGATAACAGATCGAGGTATTCATTGACAAATTAGCGATATAAAGGTTGTGGTCTTACTTAGTGGTTTGTAAGAGCATTTCGTATCTCATAACGTAACGCTGGGAAGTCAGAAGAGCAGTTAAAAAAAAATCTGGTCATTTTTGGAAATAAAATAAATGTCTTACGTTTGATTGGGCTTTATAGATGTCCGCACTACAGATAAATCAGGAACAGAAACATATTAAGATCATTAGTATGATTCTAACAACTTAGATAAAATCAAGCACTAAATTCTTACGATACTATCATCATATTCAGAAGATGAATTCTCTTTATACAGTGCTCATTTTAAAAAAATGACAGTAGATAACAGGAAATGCAGAAAGAAGATATCGCTGATTAGAAAGTAAAAAGAAATGCATTAATAAATAATAAATAAATAGATAAGACTGTAAATAAATCATTAATATACGAGGGGTATTGCTTTGCGGTAGTAACATATTACATCTTCGAAATCCTCGAGGAAACTGTTCTATGATACTGATCGTATCGTTAATCTTTCTAGCGTAGTTTCGCTACAAGAATAAAACAAAAACAATAACATGTGTTGAATTATGATTCACCGAGGATATTGTGGGCAGTTTTTTTTATTGAGAGTTGTAAGCAAGTATCGGTTTCTAATACCTTGAACCAGCAAATCGCCAAAGGGATTCACGACCTTTTCATAGTTCAGAAATAAAATTTGACGTTATTTTTGTGTCACTATTTACGTTCAGAATAAAATGGTTTAATTTGTTTTTTATTCTTCAGGTTGAATAATAAATAATTTTTTACGAAGATGCAATGCATCTCTACCCTAATACAATTCAACTTGTATTGTAATATTTTGCTTACGTTTTTATTTATTGATTGATTTGTTATTTTATGTGTCTTTTCTAATAACTGATCTCATCTTTCTGTATTTCCCGTTACCTTCTGTTACTTCGTTTGAATGAACACCACAATATTCTTTGGAAGCTTTAATTTCAAGTCGGTTCCTCTTATGAATAATAATAATAATAATAATAATAATAATAATAATAATAATAATAATAATAATAATAATAATAATAATAATAACCTGGGAGGGCAACTCTCATCCAT
>NC_061087.1:102663539-102668539 GCF_015104395.2 Macrobrachium nipponense | reverse complement strand
GGTGTAGCTACCAGATAATTAGAAGAAATATAGATACGTATAGCTGCCAAATAATTACAAGCTAGATAGATACGGTATAGCTGCCTGATAATTAGAAGGAATATAGATACGGTATAGCTGCCAGATAATTAGAAAGAATATAGATACGATATAGCTGCCAAATAATTACAAGCAAGATAGATACGGTATAGCTGCCAGATAATTAGAAAGAATATAGATGCGATATAAATGCCAAAATAATTACAAGTAAGCTAGATACAGTCTCCCAACATACTGTACATTAACATTCAAGGCACCAAAAGGTAATCAACATTTGAATTCCTTCTCTAATGATAAAAACTACTGTATTTTTAATTAGTACAAGATACCGAAGAACTCGGTTCTTAATATCCATCCAGGATGCTTAACATTCTTTGCCCTCATTAAGACGCTGAGAATTATTTTCGCCTGAGGTGACTTAAAGATAATTCTACACGTGGACGAGGGAAATATCCATTATAATTTCTAATTATAATCCGAAAGGAAAAGATGCTGCACGTGTATACGAGAAATTATTATAAATTATAATTTAAAAAGAAATTATTGTACACGTGGACACATGAAATAATGATTATAATTTATAATTATAGTTCGAAAGGAAATTATGCTGGACATGGATACGGGAAGTAATTATTAAAATTTATAACCATAATCTGAAAGGTATAAGTTTTCATTGCCTGGTGATTATAGCAAAGACAATCAATCAAAGGACAAATTATATAATTCTCCTTCTTCATCATCTTATTATTAGTTTATTATTATTATTATTATTATTATTATTATATTATTATTATTATTATTATTATTATTATTTATTATTATTATTACCTCCTCGGAATTTCTCTCTTTTCTCTTCTTCTCTTATTTTTCCTTCGGTTATGAATAATATTCAATGAATGATAATATGTCTGATGAAAAAAACTATAAATATAAAATTTGGCATTGAAAAGAAGGTCAATAATAATAATAATAATAATAATAATAATAATAATAATAATAATAATAATAATAATAATAATAATAATAATCTGATGTTCATGGACGACATCAAGCTGTATGGTAAGAGCATCAAGGAAATAGATACCCTAATCCAGACTGTAGGGATTGTATCTGGGGACATCAGGATGGAGTTTGGAATAGAAAATGCCCCTTAGTCAACATACAAAAAGGCAAAAGTAACGAGAACTGAAGGATAAAGCTACCAGATGGGAGCAACATCAAACACATAGATGAAACGGGATACAAATACCTGGGAATAATGGAAGGAGGGGATATAAAACACCAAGAGATGAAGGACACGATCAGGAAAGAATATATGCAGAGACTCAAGGCGATACTCAAGTCAAAACTCAACGCCGGAAATATGGTAAAAGCCATAAACACATGGGCTCCAGAACTCCGCAGCATAGATCAGAAAACCAGGAAACATATAACAATACACAAAGCACTACACCCAAGAGCAAATACGGACAGACTATACATAACACGAAAGGAAGGAGAGAGAGGACTACTAAGTATAGAGGACTGCGTCAACATCGAGAACAGAGCACTGGGGCAATATCTGAAAACCAGTGAAGACGAGTGGCTAAAGAGTGCATGGGAAGGACGACTAATAAAAGTAGACGAAGACCCAGAGAAATATACAGAGACAGAGCAATGACAGACAGAAACAGAGGACTGGCACAACAACCAATGCACGGACAATACAAGAGACAGACTAAAGAACTAGCCAGCGATGACACATGGCAATGGCTACAGAGGGGAGAGATAAAGAAGGAAACTGAAGGAATGATAACAATGGCACAAGATCAGGCCCTAAGAATCAGATATGTTCAAAGAACGATAGACGGAAATAACATCTCTCCCATATGTAGGAAGTGCAATACGAAAAATGAAACCATAAACCACATAGCAAGCGAATCCCCGGCACTTGCACAGAATCAGTACAAAAAGAGACAAGATTCAGTGGCAAAAGCCCTCCACTGGAGCCTGTGCAAGAAACATCAGCTACCTTGCAGTAATAAGTGGTACGAGCTCCAACCTGAGGGAGTGATAGAAAACGATCACGTAAAGATCCTCTGGGACTATGGTATCAGAACGGATAGGGTGATACGTGCAAACAGACCAGACGTGACGTTGATTGACAAAGTTAAGAGGAACGTATCACTCATTGATGTCGCAATACCATGGGGCACCAGAGATGAAGAGAAAGAGAGGGAAAAAATGGATAAGTATCAAGATCTGAAAATAGAAATAAGAAGGATATGGGATATGCCAGTGGAAATCGTACCCATAATCATAGGAACACTAGGCACGATCCCAAGATCCCTGAAAAGGATCTAGAAAAACTAGAGGCTGAAGTAGCTCCAGGACTCATGCAGAAGAGTGTGATCCTAGAAACGGCACACATAGTAAGAAAAGTGATGGACTCCTAAGGAGGCAGGATGCAACCCGGAACCCCACACTATAAATACCACCCAGTCGAATTGGAGGACTGTGATAGAGCAAAAAAAAAAAAAAAAAAAAAAAAAAAAAAAAAAAAAAAAAAAAAAAAAAAAAAAAAAAAAAAAAAAAAAAAAAAAAAAAAAAAGAAAAAAAAAATCATTATCTATTTAGCTAATAAAAATATTTTTATTTAATAAAAAAAAGTACTATGATTTTTTCATACTCATCTGTCTTTTATCTTTATTGGAGATAAATTCTGTATAATAAAAAAAACACAAAACTAAAGAAACAACCTTACACAAAAGCAAAAAAAAAAAGAAAAAAAAATAGAAACACTTCTATTGGTGCCACTTATGCCCTTATGGCATTGCTATTTGAGAACGATATATTTTACAGCCCTAATATTCATTTGGACGTGTCAAGGCGCTGGAACCGGTTCTTGGTTTCCATAATTCGAGTAAACGAACCGTGGATTTTCGAATTTTGAGGTTCATTAGTTTCAATGCGGAAGGAGAGACTGGAAGCTGGTACTTTTTCCTGTCTGGCACCAGTATAGTCATTCAGATACTTCACACAAAGGATGTCCCGCATGAATATTCAAATAAGGTATTATCGTCTGAGGGGGAAAGTAAATACTTAATGTTTTGAGCAATTTGAAATGTATACGCAGCTTTTCATAATACATTTTGAATGTGAGAAATAAGGTAGGCTTTGTATCATTAGGGAATTTCTTATTGAATAATAATAATAAAATAAAATATAATAATAATAATAATAAAAAATAATAACAATAATAATAATAATAATAATAATAATTCAGAACAGATAGGGCGATACGTGCATATAGACCAGACGTGACGTTGATTGACAAAATCAAGAAGAGAGTATCACTCATTGATGTCGCAATACCATGGGACACCAGAGTTGAAGAGAAAGAGAGGGAAAAAATGGATAAGTATCAAAACCTGAAAATAGAAATTAGAAGGGAATTGTACCCATAATCATAGGAACAGTAGGCACGATCCCAAGATCCCTGAAAAGGAATCTGGAAAAACTAGAGGCTGAAGTAGCTCTAGGACTCATGCTCATGCAGAAGAGTGTGGTCCTAGAAACGGCACACATAGTAAGAAAAGTGATGGACTCCTAAGGAGGCAGGATGCAACCCGGAATCCCACACTATAAATACTACCCAGTCAAATTAGAGGACTGTGATAGAGTAAAAAAATATAATAATAATAATAATAATAATAATAATAATAATAATAATAATAATAATAACAGATAGGGTGATACGTGCAAATAGACCAGACGTGACGTTGACTGACAAAATCATGAAGAAACTATCAATCATTGATGTCGCAATACCATGGGACACCAGAGTTGAAGAGAAGAAAGGGAAAAAATGGATAAGTATCAAGACCTGAAAATAGAAATAAGAAGGATATGGTATATGTCAGTGGAAATTGTACCCATAATCATAGGAACACTAGGCACGATCCCAAGATCCCTGAAAAGGAATCTAGAAAAACTAGAGGCTGAAGTAGCTCCAGGACTCATGCAGAAGAGTGTGATCCTAGAAACGGCGCACATTAGTAAGAGAAGTGATGGACTCCTAAGGAGGCAGGATACAACCCGGAACCCTACACTATGAAAACCACCCAATCGAAAAGGATGACTGAGATAGAAATAATAATAATAATAATAATAATAATAATAATAATAATAATAATAATAATAATAATAAATAATAATAATAATAATAATAAAACCCAACACTATAAAAACCACCCAGTCGAATAGGATGGCTGAGATAGAAAATAATAATAATAATAATAATGAGATCCTCTCGTTAACTTGTTCTATTAAAAATTATGATTGTATTAGTGGAATTATATTTACAATAATTTTTTATTTAATGATTCGTGAATAATAATGTCTGTCTGTCTTGCACTCATTCTTATTTTTCAGGTTATATAAAGCAACGCTCTCTCTCTCTCTCTCTCGGTCTGAAAGCTACCTGCTCCTTTGATCGGATTTCACTCTCCATGCGATACCGGGAAGAATCTTCCCAAATTAACAGAAAAAAGCTTATTCCGGGTGCTTGCTAAAATCTACGGTCAGATAGAGCGTTGTTTCGCCAACGAAAATTAAAATAAATAAGCTACGAAATTGACTCCTCTTGATGAGTAATATCAGCGCATTACCCGCCAGTTGTAGTAGCAGAGAGAAAGCTATTGTTAGAAAAATAGAGAAGACTATTTACAAGTTGAATGCAGTTGATGCAGCAATATCTTTCAATAAGACTTGTTTGAAAGAGGGTCTCCTTCCACTATATTTTATCAGAAATAATTGTTCTGTGCTGTTTAACATGCACATTATCTATTCTTTTTATTTTACATTTTCATTCTAATGAATAAATCATAAATATCCTATCATAAAATTCCTGTCTCTTTAACTCAACGTGAAACATCTTTTTGCAGACCTTTCTAGGCTTTCCTACCCGTCCCCACAACAAG
>NC_061087.1:102616039-102658539 GCF_015104395.2 Macrobrachium nipponense | reverse complement strand
AACACACCAAATTGCAGCCCTCTAGAGTCAGTAATTTCATTTTATTTAATGTTAAAGTTACCCATAATCTTGATTCTGGCCATGATATAGGATAGGCCACCACTGGGCAGTGATTAAAGTTGGTAAAGTTACCCATAATAGTATAATCGTGCTTCTGGCAATGATATAGGATAGGCCACCACCAGGCCGTGGTTAAAGTTTCATGGGCCGCGGCTCATACAGCATTATATACCGAGAGCACCGGAAGCTAGTAGTGGTTGTAAGGAAAACTCGATTGCGCCGAAGGGCATTTTTTCACTCATTTATTTTTAGCTGCCAAACGATCAATAGCCGTTCTGTTAAGTGTTAATAAAAGCATCGCACACAGCTCCGAGAATTAATAATTTCCGCCAATGGTATTTTCGTATTTTCCTGTTGTGCCATTTGTACGAATTGGCATGCGTTCGAACAACCCTTCGCCCTCATTTGCATGGCAATATTACAGCGTGTTGTCAAACGCTGAACAAAGTTACTTGAGGTGAGAAAAGTGCAGAACGTCATTTGAAAAGTAATGTAGAGCAAGTTGCTTCTTGGGAGGATAATTAGTATAGACATTATTCACAGCGGAAAGAACAAGGAGGCAATATGCAACTGTATTACTGACAGAGGGAAAAATCATGCTTATTAGCTTTTGGGGGAACACATGGAGCTGACGCAATAATATTTCACAAAATATTAATATATATTTCACAAAAGACTGTTTTATTAAGTCTTCGCTTAATGAAGTTCAGTTGGAAGGATACAGATAACCATTATACATTCATGTTAAAGGCTGCACTACTTATTAGTTTATGAAGAAGGAAATACTGGTGATGACATATGTAAGTGTTTTTACCTTGTTGTGGAAAGATAAGAGATGGTACTTTTATTTGTACGGTAAGCATAATAATATATATATATATATATAATATATATATATATATATATAATATATATATATATATATATATAAAAAACTAGTAAAAAAATTCTGTTACACTGGATTCCATCTAATAAAAGAGCCCATACCTACCTGAAGAGAGAGAAATCAATCTCTGAAATATAGTGATTACTTTCTATATTTTGGCGATTTTATGGGCTCCTCTTATTAAAGATATATATATATATATATATATATATATATATATATATATATATATATATATGTATATATATATATATATATATATATATATATATATATATATATATATATATATGTAACATAAAAAAAACTTTCTATGGTAAGGATTTACGAGGAGAATATATCAGGAAACAGTGACAACTCACTATGACTTAAATGTACTTTAATAACAACTAGTAAGGAAATTAAAGTCACAAACAGAACATTAAACAAATTACGGACGCTTTACACAAAAGCAAAGACTCGCTACACAGCACTTCATCAAGACTACTAATCACTAATCACCTGCATTTTACAGTTATATAATACCCAAGTCACAAGCTTTACATCAACACAACATAATAATTCACTGTGAACATCAAAAAGTTAGTGGCAACCAACGTTACATCACACAAGAAAACGTCCAAATGGATAAACAGTACAATTACCATATATTCCTCAAAACTTGATACACTATTATGAATCACTTGTTTGTTTTCAGCTCACCAACGAAAATCGTCGTTTTGGGCCTTTTATATACCAGACTCACGCTAGACTCCATGGAACCAAATATCATTGTTTCGGTACATATCCTTGGGCGACTACCGCCTACGCCAAGCGCTACTGCCATCTGTTGTCTAGTGTACACACTTTTTTTCTATGCAAATATCAATTCAACATTTTCTGCAATTTTACATTCAATAAATCAATATTCCTTTACATTTCCCCCTTTTAACTCAGCGGCTCTCTCCTCAGTCCATTCTGAATTTTCACTCTTACAGTCTTAAACATTAGCTACTTCCATTAGACAACTGTCGGAGGGACTGGCCACGTCGTTGGGTAACAAGCACTTTCCTTAAATAATCAACAGATCTAGAGAGAGAATCTGCAATGACATTTTCTTTGCCTGCTATATGGTGAATATTTAGTTTGAATGGTTGCAAAAATAAAGACCATCTTAAAATTCTCTTATTGTTGTGCTTACATTTATTATAAAGGTTAAAGGGTTATTATCAGTATATACGTCTATTTCAAAGTTACTGTTAAGCAAGTATATCTCAAAGTGCATTAAACTCAAAATTAAACTTTAAAGCTTCTTTTTCAACAATACTGTAATTTAAACTGGTGGCTATTATATTTTCTTTGAAAAGTAAGATACAGGGTGTAAAACACCATTATGTTCCTGTAATAATCACTGCAGCTCCTACTTCACTGGAGTCTACCTGTAACTTGAATGGTAGATTAAAGTCTGGGGATTTCAGTACTGGCATAGACATTAACATGAGCTTAAGTTTATTGAAGGCATCGTCACATTCCTTTGACCACACAAACTTCACATCCTTTTTCAGCAAACTCTGTTAATGGGTAGGCTACATCTGAAAAGAATTCTTACAAAATTTCTGTAATACCCCACTGTTTAGATGTAGGGAGGGTCAATTCTTTAATGACCTCAATATGACCAATCAACAGGTTTCACTTGGCCACTTCCTATTTCATGACCTAAATATTGAACTGTAGTTTTTCCAAATTCACATTTGGCAAGGTTTATCGTAACATTAAATTCTAATTAACCTCTTAAAAACATCATATACTTTTTTTAAATGTGATCTTCCCCAGTTTTCCAGGTTTTCCAACAATAATAATGTCATCTAAATAAACAAATACACCTTCGAAATCCTTCAAGATATAATTCATCTGACGTTGGGAATGTCAGAGGTGCATTACATAAACCAAATGGCATTACCTTATAATTATAAAGTCCATGGGGTGTAACAATGCAGCAAGTATCCCTGCTGTTTTTGTCTAACTCAATTTGATAGTATCCTTTCAATAAATCAATTTTACTTAAAAAAGGAACTTTGCTACATTATCAATTATATCTTCTACTCTGGGCATTAGGATATGAATCTTTTATAGTTACATTATTTACCTTTCGATAGTCTGTACACATTCTTGCACTTCCGTCAGGTTTGTCGACTAGAATACATGGGCTAGCCCATTCACTATGGCTTTCCTCTGCTAGTCCGTGTTTCAGTAAATAAGCAACTTCGGTCTTTAACTGTTGTTGTTGCCTCGGCGACATTCTGTATGGACGCTGACTTATTGGAGTCTCTTCTCTCAACCTGATTTTATGTTGTACTCCTTTTATCCTTTTAGATTGGTCTGAAATAGATCTGAAAAGTTTTGAATTAGCACTTTAAAATCATTGCTGCTGTTCATCAGATAAATGAATACATAACTTCCTAAATTTTTCATCATCACTCAAAATAATCTGTATTTTTTAATCTAAGTTCAATTTCTTCTTCAACGTCTTTTTCATCATCCTCTTTTGCAATTGACAACACTCCACTGGATTCGTTATACTTCTTTAATTTGTTAATATGGAAAGTTTTAACTTTCCTCCGTCCTGTAGGAAATTGAATTCGATAATTAACATCACTTACTTTTTCCTTCACCGTGCAAGGTCCTATATACTTCTGGTTAAAAACCTTACCAGCTGTAGGGAGATACACTAGAACCTTATCTCCTATGTCGAGTTCACATTTTGCAGCCTTTTTGTCGTAATTTCTTTCATCTCTTCTTGTACTACTTTAAGATTCTCATGTGCTACTTTCCATATTTTCTTTATTTTTTCCTTCATTTCTTGTAACGTGCTAGAATCCTTCTCATCTGAAATCAACTGATTCTTTATCACCTCCATGGGTGACCTTACCTGATGGACATATACTAACTGAAAAGGAGAATAACCAACGATGAATGTACGCTATCACGAACGGCAAATAGCAACATTGGTATGTAGACATCCATTCCTTTTCATTTTCACAACAGTACGTGCGAAGCATGGTTTTGAAGGTTCGATGAAATCGTTCGACCACTCCTTGGCTCTGTGGGTGATAAGGAGACGATAAGCAATGCTTAATATTCTGACAGGCTAAAAATGAGGTAAACTTTCTAGACGTAAAGTTGGTTCCTTGGTTCGGTTTTGAACTTCTTTTGGCAAAACCTACCAGCGAGAAAGAACTTGTTAAGCGCTTCAATATACTTATCAGCACTCACAGTTCTTTTAAAGGAATAGGCCTCTGGAAATCTGGTAGCACTACACATAATTGTCAGCAAATACTCGTTACCTTTGCTAGACTAGGCAGAGGTCCTACACAATCCAACCAGTTTCTCAAAGGGTTCTCCTGGAACTTCAATGGGTTGCAATGGCATCACCTTAGGGTCATGTTGAGCTTTACCTACTTTTTGACATAAATCACTATTTTTACAATATTCACTACAATCTTTCCGCATCTTAGGCCAAAAAAAAAATACCTTAATAATTTCTCATAAGTTTTGTTTTGTTTTATACCTAAATGACCAGAATAACTACAGTCATGAGCAATACCTAGAACAAAATTCCTATAACTACTTGGAATAACCACTTGTTCTACAACATCATTAACATTTCTACTCGTGAACTCCTCATTAGGATTCCATCCTTTAAAAGTAACACTTGCCTTCCTTCTCGATATCATTTATATAACAAGGGCATTATCTCTTATTACCTTCAAATTATCATCTTCAATTTGAGATTTAACAAATTTCTTCCTTATTAACTTTCAGCATTCGCAAAGGAGTACTGACTTTACTTACTTGTAGTGTTTCCGGACTATCTTTAAACAAGTTTTGTAAATCCAAACCGTCGGCACTCTTACTTCTTGTAGTAACTGCACAAGCAGGAAATAAGTTTGGAAATGTACATTCAACTTCTGTAATAAATGAAGAATTAAAGGGTTTTTTCTGTCAAAATTGGATTACTGCTACCCAAAAAACTTTGTCTCCACATACATATTTCCAAGAATTAACTTCTACTCCGACACTGGGATTTCTCTCACCAAGCAATTTTAAACATCTCGAAATTAACGGAGTTTCTAACCTTACTTCTACTAATGGAGCTGAAAATTCAGGTCCAAACCCACGCAGAAGTACATACTCTCCAGTATCCTTCCACTGGTCATACATATTTCTTATCATTACAGACTGTACCGCTCCGGTATCTCTTAACCACCTTACTTTCCTTTTTTCAACACAAGGGAGGTGTAACCAACCATCTCCCATAAAAGGGTCATACAATTCAGTACCTTTGGATGTGGACTTCTCTCAGGTAGTCTCACTCATTTCCTTTTACAATATCCTCAATACAACCAACATTACTAACATTTTTGAACATCAGTGTTACCTATTTTGTAACCTATATTCTCATCAACATCACATATATTATTACTGTCGATGCTATCGTTACAATACCTCTTACCTGGCCTGGGGAAGAGAAGCAAACAAACAAGGACCTCTGTCACCACATGCTTGTGGTTGATTCAACAATGCAATGGTATTTTCAGGTTTATGATCATCCTTAAAATGTACAGGTTTATCTTTAACTTTATTTACCACTTGAATTGGACGGTTTATTGTGCGATGTGGACAACTCCTACTGATGTGTCCTGGTTTGCCACAACTGAAACATACAAAATCTCTAAAATTTTCGCCTATATTTTGGTAACTAGGTGTAAACTGATCATTTACACTGTATCCTGCTTTTCCAGCACTAACACTAGGACCAGAATTATATCGACTTGCCCCTCTACCACCTCTATTAAAGGATTTATTATAGACTCCACGAGATGATACCTGTGAACTCGTAGTCTTACCTTGTGCCTTGTAATTTTGCTGCTCTTCCCAAACTCTGCTCCTTCCAACTTTAGGAGTGACGTCAGTATTATATAGCTTATGGGTCAATGCATAAGTTATCAGACAATCTAGTGGCTTCATCCACATTATCTACATCACGTTCATCCAAATATGTTTTAATAAGTGGATTAATACCATCCTTGAACTGCTCAAGCAAGATAAGTTCCTGAAGTTTACCGAAATCACCATTAACTTCTCGGCACTTCATCCACCTATTCATACCACAGGCGTTGTTCCCGTGCATACTCCATATGAGTACGACTGTCTCTTTTTATCCAGCTTCTGAACTCTCTATACCTCTCTGGCACCCATTCATAAGCTTTCAAAACTTCGGATTTAACTCTCTCATAATCCTTAGAATCATCTAAAGATAAGGCAGCAAATACTTCCCTAGCCTTTCCTCGAAAGGTGGTTTGAACCAACGTGCTCCATGACGTTCTCGGCCATTCACGCTGTTCTGCCACTTTCTCAAATTGTAAAAAAAATGCATCCACTTTCATTTTCAACAAAAAATTGGTACACTTTTTACTGCATTGTCTATTCTAAAAAGATTTTGGTATTTCTCTGGACTTTTCTTCTACTTCAAGTTTCTTCATCTCTAGCTCTATCCTCTTTTGCTCAACCTCTGTCTCAGCTTCTATCTTCTTTTGCTCAACCTCAATCTTCCTAACCTTTTCAGCTCTCTCATTTTCTAATCTAACTATTTGCAAATGAATCTGCATCTGCTCAACACTCATCCCTTCATAAAAAAAGTTTGGACTTTTTTGGTTTAACCCTGCGTGACTTGGTTTTTTCACGTACGGCTTTGGCACCTTCCTCTTTACTTGCACTACCCTCTGTATTATTCTCACTTGCGCTTTGCTGGCTATCAGTTTCTTGCCCTTCCCAACTCATTAGTAACAACCCTTCCTTATCAGACAAAATGCCTAAAGTCATTGGCGCCTCACTTACTTTATTTGAGATTTCTTGCTTCCTTGCAGATTCTGATACTTCTACATTATAGTACCTAGCTAGAACAATCCAGTCTATTTTAGTTATACCTTCTAACTTTTCACCACTAGGACTACGTATGAAATCTTTCAAATCAAACATCTTTAATAACCTGCTCAAAATAACACAGCAAGACAAATATTATAGCACTAACACTATCACAACTTTCCCCCCTCTCTAAAGTACATGGAAGTACTGAAAAGCAATTAATAGTAGGGATACGTCAAGTTATGGTCAAATACGCTCGACATGAATAAAGCAACAATTAATAAGGATACGTTCGGGTTTCGTTCGATAGAATGAGTAAACATTGAGTATGGATATGTTCGAGTTTCGTTCGATAGAATGAGCAAAAACTGAGTAGGGATACGTTCGGGTTTCGTTTGACAGGCCCCCATGTAACATAAAAAAAAAACTTTCTATGGTAAGGATTTACGAGGAGAATATATCAGGAAACAGTGACAACTCACTATAACTTAAAATGTACTTTAATAACAACTAGTAAGGAAATTAAAGTCACAAACAGAACATTAAACAAATTACGGACGCTTTACACAAAAGCAAAGACTCGCTACACAGCACTTCATCAAGACTACTAATCACTAATCACTGCATTTTACAGTATAATACCCAAGTCACAAAGCTTTACATCAACACAACATATAATTCACTGTAACATCAAAAAGTTAGTGGCAACCAACGTTACGTCACACAAGAAAAACGTCCAAATGGATAAACAGTACATTACCATATATTCCTCAAAACTTGATACACTATTATAATCACTTGTTTGTTTCAGCTCCAACGAAAATCGTCGTTTTGGGCCTTTATATACCAGACTCACGCTAGACATCCATGGACCAAATATCATTGTTTCGGTACATTATCCTTGGCGACTACCGCCTACGCCAAGCGCTACTGCCATCTGTTGTCTAGTGTACACACTTTTTTTCTATGCGAATATCAATTTTCAACCTTTTCTGCAATTTTACATTCAGTAAATCAATATTCCTTTACTATATATATATATATATATATATATATATATATATATATATATATATATATATATATATATATATAGGAGAAAGTTAAAATAAACTGGTCCGTTGCTTTTGATAAAGAGATTACATTCTACAATGAAAATAAATGCCAGTATTTCAATATATACATATATATATATATATATATATATATATATATATATATATATTATATATATATATATATATTGAAATACTTGGCATTTATTTTCTAGAATGTAATCTCTTTATCAAAAGCAACGGACCAATTTATTTTAACTTTCTCCTCGAACTGACAAATCGAAGACCGTAATATGATTAGATGGGACGAATCTACTAGAAAAAAATCGCCTAGATGGAACTGAGAGAAATTCTAGTTAAGTGGCCTCTCATTTCTGTTCACACAATCTAGAGACCTTTATATAGGACAAATCTAGCTAAAACACCAACTAGGTACACGCACAGTCAAAGAGTCCTCAGTTCTGTTTACACTGTCAGGAGATCTTTGCTTAGAGCAAATTTACCTACACTCTAGAGATCTTTGCCTAGAGCAAATCTACCTAGACTCTAGAGATCTTTGCCTAGAGCAAATCTAGTTAGACTCTAGAGATCTTTGCCTAGAGCAGATCTAGTTAGACTCTAGAGATCTTTGCCTAGAGTAAATCTACCTAGACTCTAGAGATCTTTGCCTAGAGCAAATCTAGCTAGACTCCAGAGATCTTTGCCTAGAACAAATCTAGCTAGACTCTAGAGATCTTTGCCTAGAGCAAATCTAGCTAGACTAGAGATCTTTGTTTAGAGCAAATCTAACTAGACTCTAGAGATCTTTGCCTAGAGCAAATCTAGCTAGACTCTAGAGATCTTTTCCTAGAGGAAATCTAACTAGACTCTAAGAAATCTTTGCCTAGAGGAAATCTAGTTAGACTCTAGAGATCTTTGTCTAGAGCAAATCTAGTTAGACTCTAGAGATCTTTGCCTAGAGAAAATCTAGTTAGACTCTAGAGATCTTTGCCTAGAGCAAATCTAGCTAGACTCTAGAGATCTTTGCCTAGAGCAAATCTAGCTAGACTCTAGAGATCTTTGCCTAGAGCAAATCTAGCTAGACTCTAGAGATCTTTGCCTAGAGCAAATCTAACTAGACTCTAAGAAATCTTTGCCTAGAGCAAATCTAGTTAAACTCTAGAGATCTTTGCCAAGAGTAAATCTAGCTAGACTCTAGAGATCTTTGTCTAGAGCAAATCTAGCTAGAATCTAGAGATCTTTGCCTAGAGCAAATATAGTTAGACTCTAGAGATCTTTGCCTAGAGCAAATCTAGCTAGACTCTAAGAGATCTTTGCCAAGAGCAAATCTAGCTAGACTCTAAGAGATCTTTGCCTAGAGCAAATCTAGTTAGACTCTAGAGATCTTTGCCTAGAGCAAATCTAGCTAGACTCTAAGAGATCTTTGCCTAGAGCAAATCTAACTAGACTCTAGAGATCTTTGCCTAGAGCAAATCTAGCTAGACTTTAGAGATCTTTGCCTAGAGCAAATCTAGTTAGAATGTTGACTGAGTATTCGTAGCATTGGATTACAAGGTCAATCATACTTTATAGGTACGTGATTTGCATATTTCGAAAGTATAATGCTGTCTTTTCTGCGCAATTACATCTTTTAAATTTTTTTAGTAAGTATGACTGAATTCTGTAGCGTTTGAACAAGTTCTTTTTTGAGAGTAATGATAATGAAAAATTGGGTATTATCACATCCAAACAAGAAATGGAGATTTTAAATTAATTTAAGAGATATTTTACTCACAAAACAAACCTGCTTCATTACACAATTCAGTATCACAACCAAGACGGCGATAAACATCCTAACAGTCTTGACAGTTAAAAGGGAAACAATCAAAGCGACGCGTTATTAGCAAGGAATACACAGCAGTCACTGATGAATTTACAATCATGGCGAGTGTATGCCTTAGGCATACAGCCAAGGAAGGCCTCCCGCCCATCATTAGTATCATTACAACGATCCTAGTGACCAGCTGGCTTAAACCGCTAATGAATACCTTACGATCTTACTACCGTAATTCCCTAACATCATATATAATTCCCTATCACTCAGATCCTGATATTAGTCTATAAGTAAACATAGGGCGTTTCTAGTCCCCCAGGAAGAACAGCAATAGCAAGAACAACAATAGAAACAAGAACAAGAACAACAAACACAACAAAGTAGTTTGTAGGCTTACTCCCCGAGTAAGCAATAAACAAACTAATCTTTAGTTTTTATTGGTTACTCCTTCAGTCCTTTGACAATCAAGCTAAGATAATCATAAACTGAATTATTCTCACCAATATATCAAGCAGATGTCCCCCAAAGGGAATGGCATTCAATAAAAAAATATGATAGTTGGAATATCAACCCTATTCTTTATATTAGTGTAAATACTTTACAAAACGTAAACATGAGAGTGTATCTATTCAACTAACTACTGACAGAAATAGATAGATATATCTATCGATAGATCGATGGATAAATGGATAATAAACAAATTTGATAATTGGAATAACAGCCCTATTATTAATATAAGTGTTGTAGATACTTTACAACAACGTAAACATGAGAGTGTATCTATTCAACTAACTACTGACAACAATAGATAGATAAATCTATCGATAGATAGATGCATAGATGGATAATAAACAAATTTGATAATTGGAATAACAGCCCTATTATTAATATAAGTGTAGTAGATACTTTACAACAACGTAAACATGAGAGTGTATCTATTCAACTAACTACTGACAGAAATAGATAGATAAATCTATCGATAGATAGATGGATAGATGGATAATAAACAAATATGCTAGTTGGAATAACAACCCTATTCTTTATATAAGTGTAGATACATTACAACAATGTAAACATGAGCATGTATCTATTCAACTAACTACTGACAGAAATAGATAGCTAAATCTATAGATAGATAGATGGATAGAACTCCATCACTGCAAACCATCGATAGCACCGGAAACGGTGGTAGCTTCACCAGTCATCAATTATTCTGACGTCGCAGTAATTGGTTCCAAGAACAGTACCAGCGGACATCAGATTGGTGCGCATAATTAATAGACATTTGGGCCTATAACGATGTACAGGACTGAGTGTCATCGGCAGAAATATATGAATTGTGTGGTATTGAGGATTAAAGGACACAGAGATCACATTTATTCCATGTAGGAATTATTTGCAAAGACCTTAAAAAAAATTGCGAGAATGATTATAAAGCAATTTTTTAACTGTTAGCATGAAAAAGGCGTGATCCGATCTCCAACTTACTCAGAGCGCGTGCTAAAATCTACGGTCAAATAGAGCCTTGTTTCACGAACGAAAATTAAAATAAATACACTATATTTTATTACAACTAATGGTTCTGCACTGTATAACATGCACAATATCTATATTTTACATTTTCATTCTAATAAATAAATCATAAATATCCTATCCTAAAATTCCTGTATCTTCAAATTTTTGCTTGCTCGAGGAGTAAGCCTACAAACTACTTTGTTGTTGTTGTTGTTGTTGTTTATGTTGTTCTTGTTGGGGGTTAGGAAAGGATTATGGAAAAGCCTAATAAGGTCTGAAAAAGGTATTTCGCGTGGAGTTAAAGATGCAGGAATTTTAGGATAGGATATTCATGATTTATTTCTTAGAATGAAAATGTAAAACATAAATAATGTGCATGTTAAACAGTAGAGAAAAATTACTTAAAATGAAATATAGCGTATTCATTTTGCTTTTCGTTGGTGAAAACACGCGCTATTTGACAGTAGATTTTAGCACGCGCCTCGAGTAAGCTGGAGGTCGGATAGCGCCTTGTCCCATGTAAATATTACGGGGAAAATTTGCCCTTCAAGCAGTCAGTCTACCTTCGAGCTAAAGCTGTGTTTACTTATAGACTAAAACCAGAATGTGAGTAATAGGGAATTATATACGATGTTAGAGAATTACGGTTAATGATTTTAGCAAGTGCCTCGAGTAAGCTGGAGGTCGGATCACGACTTGTGATTTCATGAAATTCTGCCACGCGATTTGCATCGTCGGTTTATAACAAATTCGTCCACGGGGGCGGTGGAAAGGGTGGGGGGGGGGGGGGGGGGGTGTTTGTGCTATCATGAAAAAGAGCTGGAATGGAGTCGCCAAAGGACATAATGTAATACATAACCCATTCTGATACGTCGCATTCTGGGGTGGAATGTTTGATGTTGGACTCTCTCGAAAGCGAAAAAAACACTATTCTTTTATTATTGAGCTGGAAATAACGTGATCAAGAATCGCTTACGCGGAGGCAGGAATACGCGGATGAAAAAACGGTATGGTTTTGGCTGGAATGCTCTTGTCACACATTGCCTTTCGATTTTGAGAGTTTGTCAATGTTTACATAACACATCGGCTTCTGATTTCGGTGCCAGGTCATCCTATCTTTCAATAAATAATTAAAGTGTCCCAATATTACATAACATATCGATGTTTGATTTCAGTGTCACTTCCTCTGTTTTCCAATAAATTATGAGAATTATTAATATTTAGATCACACATCGATGTTTGATGTCAATGTCAGTTCCTCTGTTTTCCAATACATTATGAGAATTCTCAATATTTATAGATCACACATCGATGTCTGATTTCCATGTCAATTCCTCTGTTTTCCAATACATTACGAGAATTCTCAATATTTAGATTCACACATCGGTATCTGATTTCAATGTCCCTTCACCTTATTCGTCTATAAATAATTTGAGAATTTTTCAGCATTACATCGTACATCTGTTTTTTTTATTTCAGAGTGACGTCATCTTATATTTCAATAAATGTTGAGAATTCTCAATATTTAGATCACACATCGGCTTCAATTTCAATGCCAGTTCGTCCCATTTTTTAATAAATGATTTGAGAATTTCTCAGCGTTACATCACACATCGGCTTCTGATTTGAATGTCAGCAGTTTATCCCATTTTTAAATAAACAGGAATTTTTAACGTAAAGTAGGAGGGGTTTCTGAAGCAGCACTAACCATGTATTTACCAATGTATTTGTTTGGTAGTTCAAAGAGAAATACGTTATAAGATATTAATAACTTTAACAAAGATTATGTTTTGGTAAAACCAGGATAATTTATAGCAAGGTGTTGTTGGAAATCGTACAAAATCTGTTTAATCATTATTTCTTCTCATTAGTCATATTTGACTAATAATGGCAATATTTCGGTTTGAAAATCTAAGCCTATAACACAAGCTGACAAAATCAGACATTTTTCTAGCATTCATTACAATTATCCCAAATTTTCTTCACACTAAACATGGATGAAGCAGAACCATTCTGAAGCTGATGTTGAAAAAATCAATAATAAAAATACTGGATTTGTTTGTTATGCAACATTTGGCCAATTCCTTCAAGATGTCGTGATGGAGGACTTACTGGAATCTCACTTTTTCGATACAAGGGATTAACAACTGCAGCTTATTATTATTATTATTATTATTATTATTATTATTATTATTATTATTATTATTATTATTATTATTATTATTATTAAGAAGATGAACCTTATGCACGTGGAATAAGTATACAAGGGCCACTGACTTGAAATGAAAGCTTATAAAGAAGATAGTGTTCATTTGAAAGAAGTGAAAGCGAGGCAGCAAGAAATCCAGAAAGAAGGGATCACTTAAAAAACTAATTAATTCACTGATTAAAAAACAGACAAAAATGTCTGTAAATTAATATTGGATTTAAAAAAAATATGAACTAAAATCTGGTTAAAGTTAAGAAAAAATTTCGAAAGAAATAATGAAGTATTTAGAAAAATGAAAACGAAAGAAGACATCCAACTTCAGCGCTGACAGTCCTCCCTTCAGTTGCGATGCTCATTTACGTGCAAATATTTCCCCGAAGGAAGGCATGAATGAGACATGAAACGAGTGAGAAAAGATGATAAAGAAGGAAGCAGAAGTAAGCGAAATGCTAAATCCCTCTCCACAAGAAAGCTCGTGCAAGCCAACGCTGCTTTTGTATATACAAGCGCTTTCAGAGTAAACTATCATTTGCATGCTCTTGTCTTCCCATCTGATAGCAATTGCGTGGAATTTCTTCGAATAAACGGAGCTGTTTTGATCCCTAAATTCCTCTTCGGGTTTCCTGAAACACTCCAATCAACCTGAGATTATCATATGACTGGAAAATCTCGCGCCAGAGAATTCCTGGAAAGACGAATGTCAAATTTCAAATGTTCTCGTTTGTGTGGGAAACGTCGAACAATTGTTTCTGCTCCGAATCGAAAGTGGGTCTAGATTTTCTTCAAGTATAAGTAATCATTAAGTGCAGCTCACCCCACTCCACCCCCCTCCCCCAAAAGTAAAAAATACACTTACGTTTCTTCGGCAAAGTCGAGTTTTTTCTGTAAAGCGTGTAGTGCTGCACACGCCGAGGCCCATGAAACTTTCAGCCACTACCCCGGATGTGGCTTGTCCTATGGCGTTGCCAGACGTTCGATCAAGGCTAAATTTAACCTTCAATAAGATACAAACTACTGAGTTTAGGGGGCTGCAATTTGTCCTGTTTGATGATTGGAGGATGGATGATCAACATACCTATTTGCAGCCCTCTAGCCTCATTAGTTTTCAAGATCTGACGGACAGACAAATAGCCATCTCAATAGTTTTCTTTTGCAGAAAACTAAAAGCTAAAGTTTTATTGTAGTATTACTCAAAACAGGATAAATTTCACTTTAAGTACTAAAAAAAATGATGACGGAGATTCAAAACAGAAAATGCAATGACCAGCTTTCCTTAATCGAGGTAAATACAGTGAGAACGGAAGGAGTTGATAATAATAATAATAATGATAATAATAATAATAATAATAATAATACATAAGTACATAAGTATATAAGAGAATAAACAGGATTCGTATTTTGACCAAACGACCAATGAATTCTTGTTTTAGATAATAATAATAATAATAATAATAATAATAATAATAATAATAATAATAATAATAATAATAATAATAATAATAATAATAATAGTTAAGTACATAAGAGAAGAAAAAGAATTCGTAATTTTTCAGAAATTGTATTTTGACCAAACGACCAATGAATTTTGATATAGATAATAATAATAATAATAATAATAATAAAATAATAATAATAATAATAATAATAATAATACTGATAAGGATGATGATGTTGATAATAGACAGAATTGACATTTTGACCAAACGACCAATGAGCTTTTGTTATAATAATAATAATAATAATAATAATAATAATAATAATAATAATAATAATAATAATAATAATAATAATAATAATAATAATAATAATAAGTAAAAAGTAAATAAGAAAATAAGAAATAATTCATATTTTTAGCAAACGACCGACACATTCTTGTTATAGAAACATTTTTCCAAAAAATGTCTCCCATTATTTTAGCAAGTAGTTATTCTAGTAGGGTCCTTGAAATTGTGCACATACGCTGAAATATAATTACAACACTTCTTCAGTTACAAAAAAAAATATGACAGCAAGTCAATTGGAGGTAATATAAAATATTGTTTTTCCAGAGAACGCGTCTCTACTAAAATATGGAGAGTTCGAGAAGAAAATATTGAATTTCGAATTGAAAAAATATCAAGGACAATTTCTGTCTCCTAAAAGGTGCAAGTTACGGAGGGAAATATAATTATTTGATTTCAGTTTGATAATGGCATGACGCGTCAATTTTCCACGAAACTGTACAATAAATTTTTTTTATGGTACTGGCTACATCTTTTCCAGGGATTGATTTCTCATTATATTCTGCCAAGTAAAAATTCGGATTAATTTGAACAAGGCGTGGTCCGACCCCCAGCTTACTCGGGGCTCATACTAAAATCTACGCTCAAATGACTCGTTGTTTCACCGACGAAAATTAAAATAGATATGCTATATTTTATTAGAAATAATTGTTCTGTACTGTTTGACATTCACATTATTTATTTTTTACATTTTCGTTCTAAGAAATAAATCATAAATATCCCATCCTATAATTCCTGTATCTTTAACTCAACGCGAAACACCCTTTTCAGACCTTTTTAGGCTTTTCCATAGGACTTTCCTACCCCCCCCCCCTAATAAATAACAGCAAGAAGAAGAAGAAATACAAAGTAATTTGTAGGCTTACTCCACGAGTAAGCGAAAAAGTTGATTATGACAAGACATGAAATTGTACTCGTACTCCTCCACATTCAAAATGCAGTTCTTACGAAGTGGGCGTATCTTGGCAAATCTATTTTTCAGTGGTATGTCCTCAGAAGACAGTTTACCCGGTCAAGTCTACATGTATAAAAATGGCACCATTTTTCTTATTTTAGAAGCATCACCTTCAAGTGTTATGTAGCATATTTGCTTATGACTAATTTCAAAAGCATCACCTCCAAGTGTTATGTAACATATTTGCTTATGACTAATTTTAGAAGCATCACCTCCAAGTGTTATGTAACATATTTGCTTATGACTAACTTTAGAAGCATCACCTACAAGTGTTATGTAACATATTTGCTTATGATTAACTTTAGAAGCATCACCTCCAAGTGTTATGTAACATATTTGCTTATGACTAACGGAGGGTTTTTAAAGAGAATTTGGCGAGGGAAAATCTATTCGAAAATAGCATTCGTGGAATGGGTGACGCCAAATTAAATGACCGTTAATTACTTTTTCACATTTCTGTCAACCCAAACGTCACGAAAAAAAAATTGTCGAATGTGATCAGCTCTCGTTTGCAAAAGGCACGACAATACAAACATTGATAAGAAAACAGGTGCTTGAATGATTACCCTTTTTCATGACGCCAAAAGTTATTGCAAAGCAGTGAAAGCGAGATACGAAAAACAGATGTTCTTTCATCTATTTTGGATCTTACTATAGTAGAAAGAGCGCTCTTTAACTCGAATGAGATTGTATACGTAAGAGGCTGTTGACTCCATTCCACCAATTACAGAATCAGGTCAGTTGAAGGACTGACGCTGGAAATAGCACCAGCAGCCAGCCTAGGCCCATCGAGTCGTAAGGTCGAAGTTAATCATTTTGGTTACTAGACATTCGACCCTGATGGATCGAGCTTCGGGTTTCTGTGGAAAAGCGTTTCGTCCTCAAAGCGTGTCGGTCTGGCGTTTGTGCCCCTGCAGTTGTCAACACACTTAGAATCCTATTTGGCGAGTTTATTTTCTTTTAATAAATTCGCCACCAGCCGTTGGGGACGGGGGTGGGGCGGGGGGCATTTATTCTGCTTTAAAGCTTTGATTTTCGACAGAGCGTAGGCCTCTCCCGAATGGAACAACAATCAACAAGGTGACAGCATAAGGTGTTTATTGCAGATTAAAGGCTAGGAATAAAAATAGATATTTTTTTTTATGACAGTGGTCCCCCTCCACCCTTCCAGTCCCCTTCCCCTCCTCCCCCCTCCCTCCCTCCCACTCCTCCCTCTCTCCCCCAGCTGAAGAAGGATTAACGATTTGCATTTGCGGGGCACAACAGCATCAAAAATAAAAATGGTATTGTGTATGACCTGTTATTCTGTTCGAAAACAACTTTTTGTAGCAAGAAAAACTTGTTGTACTGATGGTAAAGAAATATGTTTCTTCCTCCTCCCCCTCCCCCCTCTCTCTCTCCCCCACTTACCTCCCCCCATTCACAGATTTGTAAAATAATTTGTTTTGTTTTTGTCTACGATTTCCTCCACGTTGAGTCGATGAAATCTACTGACGCTAATTGAAAGTTATGCTCGTGTAGAATAACGTATTTAAACTGACCTAGATATTATAATTTCAAAAATGAAGAGTGGTAAGAGAATATTGTGCAAAAATAACTTTTTCTTTGTAATCAAACTTTCAAAAGATCTTTCGGTACCGCAAGGATATTCAACAAAGAATTTAATTAAGCTTGGAACATAGAAGATATAAGAGCTGCATAATAAATAAAGGGACTATTGCAACCATTTACGGAGATACATACAAACGCTTTAAAAGAAATTCCATAACGAATACTTGGAATGAAGAGAGTCCAGAAATGAAATGAGAGAGAAATTCCGTATATACTACTGGTTTTTCAGATCATTCCCACTGGAAAAAAATAAAATAAAATTGCATTTTGGTCTTTGGAACTCGAGGCTTCCCTTTGATGTAATTCAGGCAAAACAAACTCTACTTCATTACCGAAAACTGAATTAGATGCAAATGGGAAAACCTCCAGTTTTGGGGTCAGAACAGTTTGTATTTAATTTTTTTTTCCACCAAGCGTTGGGAACTCAGGCTTAGAAAATTGCCCTACAAAAGATAGATCACTCTCTATAGAGAGATGGCTATTTTAAGATAATGGTACAGTCTTGTACTTCATGTGGGTTTGTGTGGACAAACACACACACACACACACACACACACACACACACACACACACACACACATATATATATATATATATATATATATATATATATATATATATATATATATACATATATATATATATATATATATATATATAGTATATAGTATATATATATATATATATATATATATATATATACATATATATATATATATACTATATATATATATATATATATATATATATATATATATATATACATATATTAGAGGTGCCTCACACTGAGGGACCTGGGGCAACCCGAACGAACTGTAAGGTCTGTAAGGTAAGGTAAGGTAAGGTCTCTCCCTCCCCTCCCTTCTTTCCATTTCTCTCTCTCTTTCATTCTGTCTCACCCCCTCATTCCATCTCTCTCTCTACTTCCATTCCTCTCTCTCTCTCCCTCCCTTTCATTTCTCTCTCTCTCTCTCGTCCGATCAGCGAAGTTAAGCAACGTTGGGTCTGGTCAGTACTTGGATGGGTGACCGCCTGGGAACACCAGATGCTGTAAGGTCTCCCCTCATTCCATCTCTCTTTCTCTCTCCCTTACATCTCTCTCTCTCTCTCTCTCTCTCTCTCTCTCTCTCTCTCTCTCATGTCATCATCTCTCTATCATTCTCTCTCTCTCTCTCTCTCTCTCTTCCATTTCTCTCTCTCCCTTCCATTTCTCTCTCTCTTTCTCTCTCTCCCTCCCTTCCATTTTTCTCTCTCTCTTTCTCTCTCCCCACCGTTCCCTCTCTCTCTCTATTTCATTCTCTCTCTCTCTCTCTCTCTCTCTCTCTCTCTCTCTCTCTCTTTCTCTCGCCTCGTTCTCTCTCTCTCTACTTTTATTCCTCTCTCTCTCTCCCTTCCATATCTCTCTCTCTCTCTCTCTCTCTTTCTCTCCCTCCCCTCCCTCCTTTCCATTTCTCTCTCTCTCTTTCACTCTCTCTCACCCCCTCATTCCATCTCTCTCTCTACTTCCATACCTCTCTCTCTCTCTCTCCCTCTCTCTTCTCTCTCTCTCTCTCTCTCTCTCTCTCTCTCTGTCCCTAGTATCAGGAAGCCATTGTAGCGGCAATTGAAGCCAAGACGCCGCATAATATAATATGGAGGATGGAAGCCTCTTTTGTGTGTCGTACAAACTTCATGTTCTGCGTGAAATACGAAGAGAAGAAGAAGAGGAGAAAAACTTTTATAATCACAAAGTTGGGTCGATGGTCGTTTTTTCTCCCACAAAAAAAAAAAAAAAAAAAAAATAACCACGACGCCACCCCAAACTTTTACTTTTGCGAGATGGTCTGTCTCTTTTACAAAGTTTTTTTTTATTTTTTTATTTTTCAACTTTTTTTTTTTGCTAGTTGCGTAACCGAAGTCGATGCTAAATCTTCCGTGAGTTATAAATGATCATACGGACTGATATCTTCATTTAATTCTTTACGCGTTTATTTTTATTCATAAACGCACGCAAATAAACTTTAACATCTGAAAAATTTTTAAACAAATGATTCATAGATTTTGTAAAAATAAATTCTTCAGCCTCCCAGCAACTAAAAAGTTTGCATCCTTTTAAAGATTTTATTATTTTTTAAATTCATGAACACGTATACATATTCACTTGAAAATCTTTTTTGAAAAAGTATTAATAAATTCTTTAGCCTACTAGCAGCAAATAAACAGTTTTTATTTTGAAAATCAAAGGCAGATTTTTAATGATTCCAATGTGTTTTTTTTAATTCATGAACGCGCATACAGACACACTTTCAAATGACTTTTGGAAAATGTATCAATAAATTCTTTAGCCTCCTAGCAACTAAACAGTTTTTATTTTGCAAATCAAAGACATCTTTTCAGAGATTTTAATGGGATTCTTTTTTATTCACGAACGCACATGCATATAAACTTGAAGATCTTTTTGGAAAATGTATTGATAAATTCTTTAGCCTCCTAGCCACCAAACAGTTTTCATTTTGCAAATCAAAGGCATCTTTTTAAAGGTTTTAATGTTTATTTTTTAATTCATGAACGCACATACACACACACTTGAAAATCTTTTTGGAAAATGCATAAATAAATTCTTCAGCCTCCTAGCAACTAAACAGTTTTTATTTTGCAAATCAAAGACATCTCTTTAAAGATTTTTAAAGGAAGTATAATTTGAACCTGACACCCTAAAACGAATGGCGTTCGAAGTATAATAAAAAAAAAAAATAGGTTAATCTAATTTTGCCCACCTATCAAATTTTTTTTTGTGCTGAATTTACGACTGCTGACTCTAGCAGAAATTGACCGTGGCTAAATTAACATTGCAGCTCTTCCCAGTATTCTGATAGGCTTGCTCTGATAAGTTAACCGAAATTATTTCTAGTTCCTTTTTATCTACTTAATCCAAATTATCACATTTTCCTGCAACTTATCTCTCTCTGCATTGCTGATTATCATTTGGAGTCCTCGTGGGTCTGTAGACAATTGTCTCTGTCCATAAGGTTTTTTCAGCTAAAGATCTAAAGAGAGAAAAGGAAAATTCTAATGTAGTAGCACACACACACAAACACACACACACACACACACACACATCACTTAACAATGAGTTTTTTTTTAAAGGCTTGTGGTTTTAATAGAAATATCTTGTAATTTTATGTAGATATATTTTCCTTTATCTTATCTATGGCAGTTTTTAATTCCATTAGAAATCAAATCTCTGGATTATACAGTTTTCAACATTGATCTTTGGGGAATGTATTTCAAACTCATTATATTAATATAATTCCCATTTTTATTCATTGTCATCATATCGCTGAATGATCCTGTGGGTCCCAGTGCTTGGCCTTATGCCCGTATCACATACTCCATCGCATTAACGCTTCCTAACACTTTATTTCTTTGGAAGGATGTCTGGAGTAGGACTTATCCTACTGGGTAATATTATAGGATAGGGATATTATCCTCACTGTGTTCGTATCGCCTGGGATTCGAATCCTAGATAAAATAGCTCCTTCCCTAAAATGAATGATAGATAAAATAGTTCCATCCCTATAATGAATCCTAGATAAAATAGTTCCTTGTCTATAATGGATGATAAAATAATTTTTTCTCTATAATGGATCCTAGATAAAATAGTTCCTTCCCTATAATGAATCCTGGATAGAATAATTCCTACTCTATAATGAATCCTTGATAGAATAGTTCCTTCTGTATAATGAATCGTAAATTAGTTCCTTCTCTATAATGAATCCTTGATAAAATAATTCCTTTCCTATACTAGATGAAAAAGTCCCTTCTCTATAATGAATCCTAGATAGAATATTCCTTCTCTATAAAGAATCCTAGATAAAATAGTTCCTTCCCTATATTGAATCCTAGATGAAATGAATAATTCCTTCTCTATAGTGAATCTTATATAAAATAATTTTTCTCTATAGTGAATCCTAGATAAAGTAATTTTTCTCTATAGTGAATCCTAGATAAAATAATTTTTCTCTATGGTGAATCCCAGATAAAATAGTCTCATTCTCTATAATGAAGCCTAGATAAAATAATTTTCCTCTATGGTGAATTCTATATAAAATAATTTTTCTCTATAGTGAATCCTAGATAAAATAATTTTTCTCTACAGTGAATCCTAGACAGCATAATTGTTCTCTATAGTTTAACTTAGACAAAATAATCATCCAGCTACAAAAAAAACTAAAAAACAAAAACAAGACCCAATTTCAAGCAAAACGTAAACACGGCGCATCTTCCATAATGATAACAAAAGAGGGTTGCAATATATGCATCCCCTCGCATGTAAATAACTTGTCTTCCTGAATGTCCCTCTCCTCTAGCTACTCACGTCTTCGAGATTAGAGGGATTTGAGGGACCGTGGCGGAATGAACTCTTGAAATAAACCATTTATGCATGAATGAGACTGATAATGAATTGTGGAAATCTAAAAGTATATTTACGTTTTGAATCGTCTTCTAATCTACCCCTTTTTTCTGCTAAGCGTTTCCGCTTCAGAAGTTAGTCATTTACTTTCTTATGAAGCAAGTACGTTGGTTTCTAATCTTGTGTTATTCTTTCATTACTTTATTTGTAGGATATCATTTTCCTTTCATTTACTTTGTATGCATGATATAATTTTCGTATTATAGATACTTTGCAGTTAGTTGATGAAAATTATGTTCCCTGTCAGTTTTGTGTTTATCATTGAGTTTTTTTTTTTTTTTTTTTTTTTATTATTTAGTGTTCAGAAATTGGCGTATGTTTTTTAATTCTATGAAGGGAACTCTGAACCCCTTTTTTAAACTACCTGGAAGTAAACTTGTCTTTTTCGTAGATTGACTTCCATTCTGATGAACTCATCATCGTATATCAATTAACTTAATTTTAATGAATGATGTACCTAATACTTTGTTTATAGTATTATTACTTGTGTTTGCAGACTGAGGATGTGCTGACGTCAGCATGAAACGTATTGTTTTATTGTAAACAATGACCTTTGTCCTGTTGGTTTGTGTTGGGGCTTCCTGCGCTGTTGCTATATATAATATATATTTATATATACGCACATATATATATATAAACACATACGCACACAAACACACACATACATATATATATCTATCTATCTATCTATCTATCTATCTATATATATATATATATATATATATATATATATATATATATATATATATATATATATAGAAGATAGTAAGGGGGCTCAAGCCCTACAGAAATCACAAGGCGGAGAGGTAAAGGCATGTATCAGCGTACTACATAATTTATTGCCGACGTTTCACATCGCTTCGATGCATTTTCAAGGCTGGGAATTGATAAAAATACAAACATATAAGACTCGTCACTGATAAAACACGGTATGATATTTAAAATTGGACACTAAAACATTTAAAAGGTAAAAAATTACTATACAACAATACTAGGTTGGAGAGACAACCTACCAGAGTAAAGAATAGGTGACTGAAGGACAGAGCGGGGAGAAAGAAAAAAAAAGAAAAAACATCCACACACACACAAAACTATACAAAAGACAAGAGGCTGAACTTAAGTAAACAAACAAGTGGTTAGGCTATAAACAACTGAACCGATGAGGACTGGGCATTTAAATTCGGTACATTGGTCTTAATTAAAATGGATTCCAGAGTTAAAAGTTCATTATCCTTATTGGCTGATCAAATAATTTTGAAAATTCATCGATGTCACAGCGGGAGCTCAGGATTGGATAGTTTGCATCCTGTTCGGAAACTGACTCCTTTGTGGGCACAGAAACGGACTAGTAGCAGCCTCTTCGTGCATCCAAGATAAGTGCCCCGATTACATCTGGGACAAGTGTATTTATAAACTATGTTGGACATCAAAGGCTAGCTTAATCTGTCTTTGGCTCTGAAAAGAGATCGGATTGTTAGAGGATTTTTCGGAATTAATTTTAGGTTCAAGGCTGGTAATTCATTGTTAATTAATTGTATAACTTTCTTTTTGAAGGAATTGTCATGGTGAAAAGTGAACTTAGCATAGATGATTAATTTGGGAACGATATGTATTGATGGTGGTGGGTGGGGGGGGAGGGGGGGGGGGGGGGGGGGGTTCATTTTCATGTTTAAAAATTTGTTGAGAGTTCTATAAAAGTGCACTGACGGGAAACAGATGTTGTTAAAAAAGTTTACTAAAAAATCTATTTCGTTGTGGAAAGAGACCCAACTGGAAGTGAGGACAAAGGCTCTATAAAGGAGGGTGGAGAGGGCATTTAATTTAAAATTAAAATTACATGAGCTATGGAAATTTGCACAGGACTGAATGGCATCGGCAGAAATATATGAATTGTGTGGTATTGAGGATTAAAGGACACTGAGATCTTATTTATTCCATGTAGGAATTATTTGCAAAGACCTCAAAAAAAAAAAAAAATTACGAGAATGATTAAAAAGTAATTTTTTAACTGTTAGCATGAAAAAGGCGTGATCCGACCTCCAACTTACTCAGAGCACATGCTGAAATCTACAGTCAAATAGAGCCTTGTTTCGCGAACGAAAATTAAAATGAATACACTATATTTTATTACAACTAATGGTTCTGTACTGTATAACATGCACAATATCTATTTTTTACATTTTCATTCTAATATATAAATCATAAATATCCTATCCTAAAATTCCTGTATCTTTAAATTTTCGCTTACTCGGGGAGTAAGCCTACAAACTTCTTTGTTGTTTTTGTTGTTGTTGTTGTTGTTTATGTTGTTCTTGTTGGAGGTTAGGAAAGGTTTATGGAAAAGCCTAATAAGGTCTGAAAAAGGTGTTTCGCTTGGAGTTAAGGATGCAGGAATTTCAGGATAGGATATTCATGATTTATTTATTGGAATGAAAATGTAAAACATATATAATGTTCTTGTTAAACAGTACAGAAAAATTACTTCAAATAAAATATAGCGTATTCATTTTGCTTTTCGTTGGTGAAAACACGCGCTATTTGACCGTAGATTTTAGCACACGCCTCGAGTAGGGTGGAGGTCGGATAACGCCTTGTCCCATGTAAATATTACGAGAAAAATTTGCCCTTCAAGCAGTCAGTCTACCTTCAAGCTAAAGCTTTGTTTACTTATAGAATAAACCAGAATGTGAGTAATAGGGAATTATATACGATGTTAGAGTATTACGGTTAAAGATTTTAGCAAGTGCCTCGAGTAAGCTGGAGGTCGGATCATGCCTTGTGATTTCATAAAATCCTGCCACGCGATTTGCATCGTCGGTTTATAACAAATTCGTCCACGGGGGCGGTGGAAAGGGGGGGGGGGGGGTGTGTGCTATCATGAAAAAGAGCTGGAATGAAGTCACCAAAGGAAAGCCAGTCTCGTGGACATAATGTAATACATAACCCATTCTGATACGTCGCATTCTGGGGTGGAATGTTTGATGTTGGACTCTCTCGAAAACGAAAAAAAAAACACCATTCTTTTATTATTGAGCTGATCAAGAATCGCTTTCGCGGAGGCAGGAATACGCGGATGGAAAAACGGTTTTGGCTGGAATGGTTTTGTCACACATTGCCTTTCGATTTTGAGAGTTTGTCAATGTTTACATAACTCATCGGCTTCTGATTTCGGTGCCAGGTCATCCTATCTTTCAATAAATAATTAAAGTGTCCCAATATTGCATAACATATCGATGTTTGATTTCAGTGTCACTTCCTCTGTTTTCCAATACATTACGAGAATTCTCAATATTTAGATCACACATCGATGTCTGATTTCACTGTCAGTTCCTCTGTTTTCAAATAGACTATGAGAATTCTCAATATTTAGATTCACACATCGATGTTTGATTTCAATGTCAGTTCCTCTGTTTTCCAATAGATTATGAGAATTCTCAATATTTATTTTCACACATCGGCTTCTGATTTCAATGTCCCTTCACCTTATTTTTCTATAAATAATTTGAGAAATTCTTAGTATTACATCGTACATCTGTTTTTTATTTCACTGTGACGTCATCCTATATTTCAATAAATGTTGAGAATTCTCAATATTTAGATCACACATCGGCTTCAATTTCAATGTCAGTTCGTCCCATTTTTTAATAAATGATTTCAGAATTTCTCAGCGTTACATCACACGTCGGCTTCTGATTTGAATGTCAGCAGTTTATCCTATTTTTAAATAAACACAGGAATTTTTAACGTAAAGTAGGTGGGGTTTCTAAAGCAGCGCTAACCATGTATTTACCAATGTATTTGTTTGGTAGTTCATAGAGAAATACGTTATAAGATATTAATAACTTTAACAAAGATTATGTTTTGGTAAAACCAGGATGATTTATGTTGTTGGAAATCGTACAAAATCTGTTTCATCATTATTTCTTCTCATTAGTCATATTTGACTAATAATGGCAATATTTCGGTTTGAAAATCTAGGCCTATAACACAAGCTGACAAAATCAGATTTTTTTTAGCATTCATTACAATTATCCCAAATTTTCTTCACACCAAACATGAACGAAGCCATAACCATTCTGAACTTGATGTTGAAAAAATCAATTATAAAAATACTGGATTCGTTTGTTATGCAACATTTGACCATTTCCTTCAAGATGTCGTGATGGAGGACTTACTGGAATCTCACTTTTTCGATACAAGGGATTAACAACTGCAGCTTATTATTATTATTATTATTATTATTATTATTATTATTATTATTATTATTATTATTATTATTATTATTTTTTTTTTTTTTTTTTTTTTTTTTTTTTTTTTTTTTATGTTTTTTTTTTTTTTTTTTTTTTTTTTTTTTTTTTTTTTTTGCTCTATCACAGTCCTCCAATTCGACTGGGTGGTATTTATAGTGTGGGGTTCCGGGTTGCATCCTGCCCCCTTAGGAGTCCATCACTCTTACTTACTGGTGTGCCGTTTCTAGGATCACACTCTCTGCATGAGTCCTGGAGCTACTTCAGCCTCTAGTTTTTCTAGATTCCTTTTCAGGGATCTTGGGATCGTGCCTAGTGCTCTATGATTATGGGTACGATTTCCACTGGCATATCCCATATCCTTCTTATTTCTATTTTCAGATCTTGATACTTATCCATTTTTTTCCCCCCCCGCCTTTTTTCCTTCTTCTCTTCAACTCTGGTGTCCCATGGTATTGCGACATCAATGAGTGATACTTTCTTCTTGACTTTGTCAATCAACGTCACGTCTGGTCTGTTTGCACCGTATCACCCTATCCGTTCTGATACCATAGTCCCAGAGGATCTTTGCCTGATCGTTTTCTATCACTCCCTCAGGTTGGTGCTCGTACCACTATTACTGCAAGGTAGCTGATGTTTCTTGCACAGGCTCCAGTGGAGGCTTTGCCACTGAATCATGCCTCTTTTTGTACTGGTTCTGTGCAAGTGCCGGGCATTCACTTGCTATGTGGTTTATGGTTTCATTTTTCGTTATTGCAACTTCTACATATGGGAGAGATGTTATTTCCGTCTATCGTACTTTGAACTATCTGGTTCTTAGGGCCTGATCTTGTGCCGCTGTTATCATTCCTTCAGTTCCTTCTTTAGCTCTCCCCGCTGTAGCCATTTGCCAATTGTCATCGCTGGCTAGTTTCTTTAGTCTGTCTCATGTATTGTCCGTGCATTGGTTTGTTGTGCCAGTCCTCGTTCTTTCTGTCTGTTCTCCTGTCTCTGTATATTTCTGGGTCTTCGTCTACTTTTATTAGTCCTTCTTTCCCATGCACTCTTTAGCCACTCGTCTTCACATGGTTTTTAGATATTGCCCAGTGCTCTGTTTTCGATGTTAACGCAGTCCATCTATACTTAGTAGGTCCTCTCCCTCCTTCCTTTCGTGTTATGTATAGTCTGTCCGTATTTGCTCTTGGGTGTAGTGCTTTGTGTATTGTCCATATGTTTCTGTTTTCTGATCTATGCTGCGGGAGTTATGCCTTCGTCCATTCGACTATTCCTGCGCTGTATCTGATTACTGGCACTGCCCATGTGTTTTATGGCTTTTATCATAGTCCGGCGTGAGTTTTTGACTTGAGTATCGCCTTGAGTCTCTGCATATATTCTTTCCTCCGATCGTGTCCTTCATCTCTTGGTGTTTTATATCTCCTCCTTCCATTATTCCCAGGTATTTGTATCCTGTCTCATCTATGTGTTTGATGTTGCTCCCATCTGGTAGCTTATCCCTTCAGTTCTCGTTACTTTGCCTTTTTGTATGTTGACTAAGGCGCATTTTCTATTCCAAACTCCATCCTGATGTCCCAGATACAATTCTTACAGTCTGGATTAGGGTATCTATTCCTTGATGCTCTTACCATACAGCTTGATGTCGTCCATGACATCAGATTGGTTGATTTCTGTGTGCCTCTTTTTCTTGAAGGTTGGGTACCCGGCATCCATCTTCTGTAGTACTTGTTTTGTCATGGAATTCATGGCTACTACGAAAGAGTGAGTGGGGACAGTGAGTCGCCCTGAAGATCCCTCTCCTGATATTAACTCTGCTAGTCTTATTCCAGAGCTTGTAAGTATTGTATTCCAGTTGCGCATTGTATTTTTGAGGAAGCTGATGGTATTTTCCTCTGCCCCATAATATTTTCAGGCATTCTATTAGCCATGTGTGTGTCATGTCGAAGGCTTTCTTATAGTCTATCCATGCCATGCTTAGGTTGGTTTTCCTTCTCCTACTGTTCTTCATTACCATTTTGTCTATCAGGAGCTGGTCTTTTTGTGCCCCTACACTTCCTTCTGCAACCTTTCTGTTGGTGGGGGATGGTGTCTCCTCTAGGTAGTTGTATAGCCTTTTCACTGATGATACCTGTTAGTAACTTCCACATTATTGGTAGGCAGGTGATAGGCCTGTAGTTACTGGCTATATTTCCCTTACTCTGTCTTTTTGTACTAAGGAGTTCTTCCTGTGGTCATCCATTTGGGTGCTTGGTGATTTGAGATACAATGCTGGAGTTGTTCTGCTATTCGTGGGTGTAGGGCCTTGAAGTTTTTGAGCCAGTATCCATGGACTTCATCGGGACCTGGGCTTTCCAGTTGGCATTTTCTTTAGTTGGTGTCTGACTGTGTCTGTCGTGATGTCTCGTGAATCTTTGTTTTATTCTCCCTGTTTCTTCTTCCTTGACTTCCTGGAGCCATGTTGCATGTTTGTTGTGTGATACCGGATTGCTCCATATGTTTTCCCAGAGTCTCTTACTTGGTTCGGCTTCAGGAATTCCTGGGTGGTTGTCTTCCCCTCTTAGTTGGCTGTATAGTCTTTTTTTTATTATTATTATTATTATTATTATTGATTATTATTATTATTATTATTATTATTAAGAAGATGAACCTTATGCACGTGGAATAAGCATACAGGGGCCACTGACTTGAAATGAAAGCTTATAAAGAAGATGGTGTTCATTTGAAAGAAGTGAAAGCGAGTCAGCAAGAAATCCAGAAAGAAGGGATCACTTAAAAAAAACCTAATTAATTCACTGATTAAAAAACAGATAAAAATGTCTGTAAATTAATATTGGATTTTAAAAAAAAAAAAAAAAAAAAAAAACAAAAAATATGAACTAAAATCTGGTTAAAGTTAGGAAAAAATTCCGAAAGAAATAATGAAGTATTTTAGAAAAAATGAAAACGAAAGAAGACATCCAACTTCAGCACTGACAGTCCTCCTTCAGTTGCGATGCTCATTTACGTGCAAATATTTCCCCGAAGGAAGGCATGAATGAGACATGAAACGAGTGAGAAAAGATGATAAAGAAGGAAGCAGAAGTAAGCGAAATGCTAAATCCCTCTCCACAAGAAAGCTCGTGCAAGCCGACGCTGCTTTTGTATATACAAGCGCTTTCAGAGTAAACTATCATTTGCATGCTCTTGTCTTCCCATCTGATAGCAATTGCGTGGAATTTATTCGAATAAACGGAGATGTTTTGATCCCTAAATTCCTCTTCGGTGGGTTTCCTGAAACACTCCAATCAACCTGAGATTATCATATGACTGGAAAATCTCGCGCCAGAGAATTCCTGGAAAGACGAATGTCAAAATTTCAAATGTTCTCGTTTGTGTGGGAAACGTCGAACAATTGTTTCTGCTCCGAATCGAAAGTGGGTCTAGATTTTCTTCAAGTATAAGTAATCATTAAGTGCAGTATCCCCCCCACTCCACCCCCCTCCCCCAAAAGTAAAAAATACACTTAAGTTTCTTCGGCAAAGTCGAGTTTTTTCTGTAAAGCGTGTAGTGCTGCACGCGCCAGAGGCCCATGAAACTTTCAGCCACTACCCCGGATGTGGCTTGTCCTATTGGCGTTGCCAGACGTTCGATCAAGGCTAACTTTAACCTTCAATAAGATAAAAAACTACTGAGGCTAGGGGCGGGCGAATTGGCCTGTTTGATGATGGAGGATGGATGATCAACATACCTATTTGCAGCCCTCTAGCCTCATTAGTTTTCAAGATCTGACGGACAGACAAATAGCTATCTCAATAGTTTTCTTTTGCTGAAAACTAAAAGCTAAAGTTTTATTGTAGTATTACTCAAAACAGGATAAATTTCACTTTAAGTACTAAAAAAAATGATGACGGAGATTCAAAAACAGAAAATGCAATGACCAGCTTTCCTTAATCGAGGTAAATACAGTGAGAACGGGAGGAGTTGATAATAATAATAATAATAATAATAATAATAATAATAATAATAATAATAATAATCATAATAATAATAATAATAAATAAGTACAAATAAGTATATACGAGAATAAACAGGATTCATGACATTTTCGACGACCAATGAATTCTTGTTTTAGATAATAATAATAATAATAATAATAATAATAATAATAATAATAATAATAATAATAATAATAATAATAATAATAATAATAATAATAATAATAATAATAATAATAATAATAATAACAACAATAATAATAATAATAATAATAATAATAATAATAATGTTAAGGAATTCACAGTTTCGTGAAAACATTAATAAAATATCCACAATTATATATTAAAATATATTTCTATGTAAAAATATAAAACAAAGACTTTCGAACACCGTTCACAGTGTGACGTTAAAATGTAATGAAGAGGATAGTTCCTCTTCGAAGAACATCTAAAAAGGTGGGCGGGGCGAGAAAATAATTACTGCCCATCATCGAAGTGCTAGTTCGTGTTTTAGGTAATCCCAAACTCAACAGGCAGTTGCGCCAACCTCCTCGATCTTCGAACCTGCGAAGTTGCTCCTGCTTGCACTGCAATCGGGGCCATAGTCGGAAACATCCGCTGGGACGTCGGCTATCTTGAGAGAGAGGGGAAGAGGAAGCAGAGCATCAGGGTTCACATGGTCAACGTCAGTTTTAAAATTAAATTCTTTTAAATATTGCCTGGCAATGAAACGGTTTACTAAAAGGTCTTCATTGGTAATTTTTTCGACTTATTATCCTCAAAAGATATTCCCATGTTTATAGCGGCGCCTTCAACTAGTCTTCTCACGCGAGAATCGTCGCTTTTCTTTTTTTTTCCAAAATAATTTGTGCACCATCCCAATTGATTCTGTGGTCTAAATTAAAACTGTGAGCCACCAAAGCGCTGTCCTGTGCATGAAGATCATAGGCCCTTCTGTGTTCCCTTAATCTGACCTCTAATCCCTTACCACTTTCCCCGTAGTAACAACCACTGCAATCCTGACATGGAACCTTGTAATTATAATAATAATAGATAAGTATATAAGAGAAGAAACAGAATTCGTATTTTGACCAAATGACCAATGAATTCTTGATATAGATATAATAATAATAATAATAATAATAATAATAATAATAATAATAATATAATAATAATAATAATAATAATATTTTGTTAAAAATGACTGCTGCTTCAGCACTATTAATCTTGTAAAGAGTCTTCTCTATCTTTCTGATGACGGCTTTCTCGTTGTTGCTTAGACTGGCGAGCAACGCACCAAAGGGCATGGTAAAATTCGGTTGAGTCATTTGATTTATTATTACTTATACAATTCTCTCTCTCTCTCTCTCTCTCTCTCTCTCCAACGCGACGTTTCCTCCTGATCGACAGGACATTATCAAGCGATAACTGCTGAGGGACTGAATTCTAGTGGTGGTTGGTGGTGGTTGGTTAAGATTAAGCTGGCCTTATGCCAGCACGGGCTCTTGCTCTAGAGCAGCCCGTAGGTCATATAAATATCTTGCAGGTCTCTTGGTGTTTACAGATCAATGAATCTTGCAGTTCTCTTGGTATTTGCAACAAAGGTGAAAGGCCGATGGTTTGCAGGTGATTATTGTTAAAGATGTCGCAACCCAGAACTCCCCAGGATCGATGCCAAGTGGACACATCGCGACCCCCGAGAAATACAAAGTACAAGAGACGGGACTAAACAACACAATAGAAGATGTAAAACAGAGGCTTAAGGCCAAAGCACATAAGATCCAACGATACATGAACAGGAATAAGGGATACCAACAGAACAAGCTATTCGGAACCAACCAGAGACTATACAGCCAACTAAGACAAGACAACCACAGCAAATTCCTGTAAGCCGAACCAAGTAAGAGACTCTGGGAAAACATATGGAGCAATCCGGTATCACACAACAAACATGCAACATGGCTCCAGGAAGTCAAGGAAGAAGAAACAGGGAGGAATAAAACAAAAGATTCACAGATCACGACAGACACAGTCAGACACCAACTAAAGAAAATGCCAAACTGGAAAGCCCCAGGTCCGATGAAGTCCATGGATACTGGCTCAAAAAACTTCAAGCCCTACACCCACAGAATAGCGGAACAAACTCAGCATTGTTTGTATCTCAAATCACCATGCACCCAAATGGATGACCACAGGAAGAATATCCTTAGTACAAAAAGACAAGAGTAAGGGAAATATAGCCAGTAACAACAGGCCTATCACCTGCCTACCAATAATGTGGAAGTTACTAACAGGTATCATCAGTGAAAGGCTATACAATTACCTAGAGGAGACAAACACCATCCCCCACCAACAGAAAGGCTGCAGAAGGAAGTGTAGGGGCACAAAAGACCAGCTCCTGATAGACAAAATGGTAATGAAGAACAGTAGGAGAAGGAAAAACCAACCTAAGCATGGCATGGATAGACTATAAGAAAGCCTTCGATATGATACCACACACAGGCTAATAGAATGCCTGAAAATATATGGGGCAGAGGAGGAAAACACCATCAGCTTCCTCAAAAATACAATGCGCAACTGGAATACAATACTTACAAGCTCTGGAATAAGACTAGCAGAGGTTAATATCAGGAGAGGGATCTTCCAGGGCGACTCACTGTCCCCACTACTCTTCGTAGTAGCCATGATTCCCATGACAAAAAGTACTACAGAAGATGGATGCCGGGTACCAACTCAAGAAAAGAGGCAACAGAATCAACCATCTGATGTTCATGGACGACATCAAGCTGTATGGTAAGAGCATCAAGGAAATAGATACCCTAATACAGACTGCAAGGATTGTATCTGGGGACATCAGGATGGAGTTTGGAATAGAAAAATGCGCCTTAGTCAACATACAAAAAGGCAAAGTAACGAGAAACTGAAGGGATAAAGCTACCAGATGGGAGCAAACATCAAACACATACATGAGGACAGGATACAAATACCTGGGAATAATGGAAGGAGGGGATATAAAAACACCAAGAGTGAAGGACACGATCAGGAAAGAATATATGCAGAGAATCAAGGCGATACTCAAGTCAAAACTCACGCCGGAAATATGATAAAAGCCATAAAGACATGGGCAGTGGGCCAGTAATCAGGATACAGCCGCAGGAATAGTGGAATGGACGAAGGCAGAACTCCGCACCATACATCAGAAAACCAGGAAACATATGACAATAAACAAAGCACTACACCTAAGAGCAAATACGGACAGACTATACATAACACGAAAGGAAGGAGAGAGGACTACTAAGTATAGAGGACTGCGTCAACATCGAGAACAGAGCACTGGGGCAATATCTGAAAACCAGTGAAGACGAGTGGCTAAAGAGTGCATGGGAAGAAGGACTAATAAAAGTAGACGAAGACCCACAAATATACAGAGACAGGAGAATGACAGACAGAACAGAGGACTGGCACAACAAACCAATGCGCGGACAATACATGAGACAGACTAAAGAACTAGCCAGCAATGACACATGGCAATGGCTACAGAGGGGAGAGCTAAAGAAGGAAACTGAAGGAATGATAACAGCGGCACAAGATCAGGCCCTAAGAACCAGATATGTTCAAAGAACGATGGACGGAAATAATATCTCTCCCATATGTAGGAAGTGCAATACGAAAAATGAAACGATAAACCACATAGCAAGCGAATGCCCGGCACTTGCACAGAACCAGTACAAAAAGAGGCATGATTCCAGTGGCAAAAGCCCTCCACCCTGGAGCCTGTGCAAGAAACATCAGCTACTTGCAGTAATAAGTGGTACGAGCACCAACCTGAGGGAGTGATAGAAAACGATCACGCAAAAATCCTCTGGGACTATGGTATCAGGACGGATAGGGTGATACGTTGCCAAAGCAGACCAGGACGTGACGTTGATTGACAAAGTACAAGAAGAAAGTTATCATTTCTCATTGATGTCGCAATACCATGGGCACACCAGAGTTGAAGAGAAAAGAAGGGAAAAAAATGGATTAAGTATCAAGATCTGAAAATAGAAATAAGAAGGATATGGGATATGCCAGTGGAAATCGTACCCATAATCATAGGAGCACTAGGCACGATCCAAGATCCCGAAAAGGAATCTAGAAAAACTAGAGGCTGAAGTAGCTCCAGGACTCAAGCAGAAGAGTGTGATCTTAGAAACGGCACACATATAATAAAGTGATGGACTCTAAGAGGCGGATGCAACCCGGGGTACCCCCACTATAAATACCACCAGTCGAATTGGAGGACTGTGATAAAGCCCCAAAAAAAAAAAAAAAAATAAATAATAATAATAATAATAATAACAGACAGAATTGACATTTTGACCAAACGTCCAATGAGCTTTTGTTATATTATAGATAATATTAATAATAATAATAATAATAATAATAATAATAATAATAATAATAATAATAATAATAATAATAATAAGTAAAAAGTATTCTGATAGGCTTGCTCTGATAAGTTAACCGAAATTATTTCTAGTTCCTTTTATATAACTTAATCCAAATTATCACATTTTCCTGCAACTTATCTCTCTCTGCATGACTGATTATCATTTGGAGTCCTCGTGGGTTTGTAGACAATCGACTCTGTCCATAATGTTTTTTCAGCTAAAGATTTAAAGAGGGAAAAGGAAAATTCTAATATAGTAGCACACACACACAAACACACACACACATATCACTTAACAATGAGTTTTTTTTTTAAAGGGTTGTGGTTTTTATAGAAGTATCTTGAAATTTTATATAGATATATTTTTCTTTACTGACCACACACACACACACACACACACACACAGACAAACAAACACACACACACCCATCACTTAGCACTGTGTTTTTTAAAGGCTTGTGGTTTTAATAGAAATATTTTGTAATATTATATAGATATATTTTTCTTTTTCTTATCTATGGCAGTTTTTAATTCCATTAGCAATCAAATCTCTGGATTATACAGTTTTCAACATTGACCTTCTGGGAATCTATTTCAAACTCATTATATTAATATAATTCCCATTTTCATTCATTGTCATCATATCGCTGAATGACCCTGTGGGTCCCAGTGCTTGGCCTTATGCCCGAATCACATACTCCATCGCATTAACGCTTCCTAACACTTTATTTCTTTGGAAGGATGTCTGGAGTAGGACACTTATCCTACTGGGTAATATCATGGGATGGGGATGTTATCCTCACTGTTCCTGTCGCCTGGGATTCGAATCCTAGATAAAATAGTTCCTTCCATATAATGAATGATAGATAAAATAGTTCCTCCCTCATAATAGAATCCTTAATAAATAGTTCCTTTGTTCCCTATAAGTGGAGGAGAAATAATTTTTTCTCTATAATGGATCATGAAAAATAGTTCCTTCCTATAATGAAATCCTAGATAAAATATTCCTTGTCTATAATGGATGATAAATAATTTTTTTTCTCTATACTTCATAAGATGATAAAAATAATTTTTTCTCTATAATGGATCATAGATAAAATAGTTCCTTCCCTATAATGAATCCTAGATAAAATAGTTCCTTGTCTATAATGGATGATAAAATAATTTTTTCTCTATAATGAATCCTAGATAAAATAGTTCCTTGTCTATAAGGATGATAAAATAATTTTTTCTCTATAATGAATCATAGATAAAATAGTTCCTTCCCTAATAACCTGAAAATAAGATAAAATAATTTTTTCTCTATAATGAATCCTAATAAAATAGTTCCTTGTTATGATAAAATAATTTTTTCTCTATAATGAATCATAGATAAAATAGTTCCTTCCCTATAATGAATCCTTGATAGAATAATTCCTTCCCTATCATGAATATTAGATAAAATAGTTTCTTCTCTATAATGAATCCTAGGCAAAACAGTTCCTTCTCTATAATGAATCTTTGATAGAATAGTTCCATCTGCATAATGAATCGTAAACTAGTTCCTTCTCTATAATGAATCCTTGATAAAATAATTCCTTTCCTATACTAGATGAAAAGTCCCTTCTCTATAATGAATCCTTGATAATACAGTCCCTTCTCTATAATGAATCCTAGATAGAATATTCCTTCTCTATAATGATTCCTAGATATAATAGTTCCTTCCCTATATTGAATCCTAAATGAAATAGTTCCTTCTCTATAGTGAATCTTATATAAAATAATTTTTCTCTATAGTGAATCCTAGATACAGTAATTTTTTACTGTAGTGAATCCTAGATAAAATAATTTTTCACTGTAGTGAATCCTAGATTAAATAATTTAATTTTTTCTCTGTAGTAAATCCTAGATAAAAATAATTTTTCTCTATAGTGAATCCTAGAAAAATAAAAAATTTTTCTTTTTCTGTTGTGAATCCTAGATAAAAGTAATTTTTTCTCATAGTGAATCCTAGATAAAATAATAATTTTTCTCTGTAGTGAATCCTACATAAAATAATATCTGTAGTGAATCCCACATAAAATAGTCTCATTCTCTATAATGAATCCTAGATAAAATAATTTTTCTCTATAGTGAATCATGGATAAAATAATTTTTCTGTATAGTGAATCCCAGATAAAATAATTTTTCTCTAAAGTGAATCCCAGATACAATAATGTGTCACTGTAGTGAATCCTAGATAAAATATTTTTTCTCTGTAGTGAATCCTAGATAAAATAATTTTCCTCTGAAGTGATCCTAGACAAAAGTCATTTTTCTCTATAGTGAATCCTAGATAAAAAATATTTTTTTCTCTGTAGTGAATCTAGATAAAATAATTTTTCTCTGTAGTGAATCCTCGATAAAATAATTTTTCTGTATAGTGAATCCTAGATAAAATAATTTTTCTCTGTAGTGAATCCTAGATAAAATCATTTTTCTCCATAGTGAATCCTAGATAAAATCATTTTTCTCTGTAGTGAATCCTAGATAAAATCATTTTTTCTCTATAGTGAATCCTAGGGTAAAAATAATTTTTCTCTGTAGTGAATCTAGATAAAATAATTTTTCTCTACAGCGAATCCCAGATAAAATAGCCCGTTCTCTGTAATGAATCCTAGATAAAAATAATTTTTCTCTATAGTGAATCCTAGACAGCATAATTGTTCTCTATAGTTTAACTTGGACAAAATGATCATCCAGCTACAAAAAAAAAAACACCCTATTTCTAGCAAAACGTGAACACGGCGCATCTTCCGTAATGATAACAAAAGAGGATTGTAATATATGCATCCCCTCGCATGTAAATAACTGGTCTTCCTGAATGTCCCTCTCCTCTAGCTACTCATGTCTTTGAGATTAAAGGGATTTGAGGGACCGTGGCGGAATGAACTCTTGAAATAAACCATTTATGCATGAATGAAACTGATAATGAATTGTGAAAATCTAAAAGTATATTTACGTTTTGAATCGTCATTAAATCTACCCCTTTTTTCTGCCAAGCGTTTCCGCTTCAGAAGTTAGTCATTTACTTTCTTATGAAGCAAGTACGTTGGTTTCTAATCTTGTGTTATCCTTTCATTACTTTATTTGTAAGATATCATTTTCCTTTCATTTACTTTGTATGCATGATATCATCTTCGTATTATAGATACTTTGCAGTTTGTTGATGAAAATTATGTTCCCTGTCAGTTTTATGATTATCATTGAGTGTTTTAATTTTTTTTTTATTTGATTTAGTGTTTAGAAATTGGCGTATGTTTTTGTTGACTTCCATTCTGATGAACTCAACATCGTATATCAATCAATTTAATTTTAATGAATGATGTACCTAATACTTTGTTTATAGTATTATTACTTGTATTTGCAGACTGAGGATGTGCTGACGTCAGCATGAAACGTATTGTTTTATTGTAAACAATGGCCTTTGTCCTGTTGGTTTGTGTTGGGGCTTCCTGCGCTGTTGCTATATATTACATTTATTTATATACACACACACACACACACACACACACACATATATATATATAATATATAATATATATATATATATATATATAGATATATAGATATATATAATAACACATATACACACACACGCACACACTCACCACACACACACACACACACACACACACACACATATATATTATATATATATATATATATATACATATATAGAAGACTAGTAAGGGGGGTCAAGCCTACAGATATCACAAGGCGGAGAGGCAAAGGCATGTCTCAGCGTACTACATAATTTATTGCCGACGTTTCACATCGCTTCGATGCATTTTCAAGGCTGGGAATTGATAAAAATACAAACATATAAGACTCGTCCTGATAAAACACGGTATAATATTTACAATTGGACACTAAAACATTTAAAAGGTAAAAAATTACTATACAACAACACTAGGTTGGAGAGACAACCTACCAGAGTAAAAACTAGAAGATGACTGAAGGACAGAGCGGGGAGAAAGAAAAAAGAAAAAGAAAAAACACCCACACACACACAAAACAATATAAAAGACGAGAGGCAGAACTTAAGTAAATAAACAAGTGGTTAGGCTATAAACAACTGAACTGATGAGGACTGGGCATTTAAATTAGGTACATTGGTCTTATTTAAAATGATTCCAGTGTTAAAAGTTCATCATCCTATAAACTATGTTGGACATCAAAGGCTGGCTTAATCTGTCTTTGGCCCTGAAAAGAGATCGGATGGTTAGAGGATTTTTCGGAATTAATTTTAGGTTCAAGGCTGGTAATTCATTGTTAATTAATTGTATAACTTTCTTTGTGAAGGAATTGTCATGGAGAAAAGGGAACTTAGCATAGATGATTAATTTGGGAACGATATGTATAGGAGGTGGGTGGTTCATTTTCATGTTTAAATATTTATTGAGAGTTCTATAAAAGTGCAATGACGGGAAACAGTTGTTGTTAAAAAAGTTTACTAAAAAATCTTTTTCGTTGTGGAAAGAGACCCAACTGGCAGTGAGGACAAAGGCTCTATGAAGGAGGGTGGAGAGAGCATTTAATTTAAAATTAAAATTACATGAGCTTTTGTATAATTATGTGTGTTTGTGGGTTTTTTTTATTTTTTTTCTTTCTCCCCGCTCTGTCCTTCAGTCACCTTCTATTTTTTACTCTGGTAGGTTGTCTCTCCAACCTAGTGTTGTTGTATAGTAATTCTTTACCTTTTAAATGTATTACTGTCCAATTTTAAATATTATACCGTGTTTTATCAGTGACGAGTCTTATATGTTCGTACTTATATCAATTCCCAGCCTTGAAAATGCATCGAAGCGATGTGAAACGTCGGCAATAAATTATGTAGTACGCTGAGACATGCCTTTACCTGTGAGATATATATATATATATATATATATATATATATATATATATATATATATATATATATATATGTGAGTCCTAGGATTATAATTAATGATATATTTAATGGCATAATGTGATGTGCTGTGACCTTTTTGGAATGCAGAGAACAGAGCTGAAGCAACGACCTGAGAAAAGCTGATAAATGATTTCTGTGATGGGATGATTTAAAAAGTGCATAGTTAAACGGGTCAACGTTCGTCCTGTAGTTATGAGAGTTCATGGGTCTCTTTCAAAGTGCCTATGGGAAACTGGTTGTAGCCAGTAATATGAGGCATTGTCGAAGTGTGCATTCATATGTGCGTGTTTCCCTCTTCTATTCTTAATGGTATCATTAGACAAGTCTATGGGGAGACTTGCATAGAGATCCGTGGGAGAAAGGCAAGATGCCGGGATAGCTCTTCGAAAGTTTATTTGTTTCTGTGCGTAATATTCTGAGTTGGCAATGGGTTAAGTGTACACCATTACTTTAGCCAAAAGGAATGGCCTGTTAATACATTGATAAGAATGTTTAATCTTTAACTTTGTCTTTAAAACTTATTGTGTAACTTACGAGTGTGTTTCTCCTGTCTTTGAAACAGACGATTCTGGCGAGGGAATTGAGTGTTCTGGCAAGGGGGGGACCGAGGGTCCCGTATGGGAGAATAGACAATTGGTGTGACAAATTACTGTTTTAGACATTTTAATGTTGGGGGTTAACTGAGTTAAGTTAGTCTGTGAGACTTGTATTATTATCTTTCCATTGTTGAATAAACATTTATTTTTTTGTATAACTTTGACTCTCATTTTGATTACCTGTCAAAATGGAGAGAGAGAGGGAGAGAGAGAAAGAGAGGGGTTGTCGAGAGAGATAGAGCGGTCGCTTGGAGAGAGAGAGAGAGAGAGAGAAAGAGAGAGAGAGAGAGAGGGGCTGTGTGTATTAGTTTGCCTGACGCTCGGGGTTTGGGGTTTCATCGTTTACCAAATAAATACATTAAGTATTAACATATAGTATATATATATATAGTATATATATATATATATATATATATATATATATATATATATATATATAAAAGGTTTTTTTGCCACGAAAGGAAAAAAATGAAAAGCGAGATAGCTTTTTCCGAACAGGACCGAAAGTACTTTGCTATCTCACTTATTCTTTTTATTTTTCCTTCGTGGCAAAAATCTTTATTTATACATACATCACGTTTTATATACTTCGTTGATCAAGTTATTCATATATATATATATATATAATATATATATCTATATATATAGATAAATAAAGTTTTTTTTGCCCACGAACAAGGAAAAAATGAAAAAGCCAGATAGCCAAGTACTTTCGTCCTGTTCGGACCCTTTACTCTCGCTTTTTCATTTTTTCCTTCATGGCAAAAAACCTTTATTTATACATAGCATCACGTTTTATATACGTCGATCAAGTTATCATATATATATATATATATATAGATATATATATATATAGATACTATATATATATATATATAGAATATATATATATATATATATATATATATATATATATCTATACTATAGATATACCTATAGGATATATATATATATATATATATATATATATATATAGATATATATATATATATACATATATACTATCTATACTATCTTCTGTATATATATATATATATATATATATATTATATATATATATATATATATATATATATATATATATATATATATAATATATATCAGTATGAGATATGGTACTCTGTAGAAAAAAAAATAAAAGATACAGTGCTATATGGATATGTTTGAACATTACGTTTGTGTTGAATATTCAATTATCACCAGTTTAGCTCGAGGGGCTGTGTTCACAAAACAAATATTTGTCTTCGAAAGTTAGCCTGAATGGATACTTACGTCTCTCTCTCTCTCACTCTCTCTCTCTCTCTCTCTCTCTCTCTCTCTCTCTACTTAATTATGTCATATATTGTTTGATTTCAGAGTCGAATCAGAAAGCGATACCTGACTATTAAAATTTTTTTTTTCTTTTACAGCTGAAATAAATAAAAAAGTGAAGACAGGTAAACATACATTAGAAGAGCGTAATACAAAAAGGGATAGCAGAATATATAGAATATAATATAATATATATATATATATATATATATATATAATATCTATAAATATATATATATATAGATATATATATAGTAACAATAAAATATACTATTCTATATTATATATTATATATACATATATATTATATATATATATATGTATTTATAAATAATATATTATATATTAATTATATATAATATTATATAATATATTATATATATATAGATATATATATATGAATTTACTTGATCACGAAGTATATAAAACGTGATGCTATGTATAAATAAAGGTTTTTTGCCACGAAGGAAAAATGAAAAAGCGAGGTAGCCGAAAGTACTCGGCTATCTCGCTTTTTCATTTTTTCCTTCGTGGCAAAAAACCTTTATATATATATATATATACATAAAATATATATATAAAATATATATATATAATATATATATAATATATATATATATATATATAATATATATATATATATATATATATATATATATTATATATATATATATATATATATATATATATATATATATATATATATTAGTCTCTTCGCTTTTGCGAAAAGACTGTTTGTTTTTCCTTACGACTGTCATTCGTAAGTATTTC
>NC_061087.1:102605177-102615539 GCF_015104395.2 Macrobrachium nipponense | reverse complement strand
GAAATACTTACGAATGACAGTCGTAAGGAAAAACAAACAGTCTTTCGCAAACAAAAGCGAAGAGACTAATATATATATATATATATATATATATATATATATATATATGTATGATATATATATATATATATAAATATATATATATATATATATATATTTATATATATATTTATGTACCTATATATATAAAGGTTTTTTGCCACGAAGGAAAAAATGAAAAAGCGAGAAAGCCGAGTACTTTCGGCTACCTCGCTTTTTCATTTTTTTCCTTCGTGGCAAAAAACCTTTATTTATACATAGCATCACGTTTTATATACTCGTGATCAAGTAAATTCATATATATATATATATATATATATATATATATATATATATATATATATATATATATATATATATATATATATATTTATATACATATATATATATATATATATATATATATATATATATATATATATATATATATATGTATAAATAAATATATACTATATATATATATATATATATATATATATATATATATATATATATTTATATATATATATATATTCTGCTATCCCTTTTTGTATTACGCTCTTCTAATGTATGTTACCGTCTTCACTTATTTTATTTTCAGCTGTAAAAGAAAAAAAATTTAATAGTCAGGTATCGCTTCTGATTCGACTCTGAAATCAAACAATATATGACATAATTAAGTAGAGAGAGAGAGAGAGAGAGAGAGAGAGAGAGAGAGAGAGCGTAAGTATCCATTCAGGCTAACTTTCGAAGACAAATATTTGTTTTGAACACAGCCCCTCGAGCTAAACTGGTGATAATTGAATATTCAACACAAAACGTAATGTTCAAACATATCCATATAGCACTGTATCTTTTAATTTTTTTCTACAGAGTACCATATCTCATACTGATATATATATATATATAATATATATATATATATATATATATATATATATATATATATATATAATATATTAAACAGAAGATAGTATAGATAGTATATATATATATATATATATATATATATATATATATATATATATATGACTGGTAAAGTGTTCTGTAACAACAGAATTCCATCTAATAAAAGGAGCCATAAAAACACCACCATGTAGAGAGAAAAGTACTATATTTCAGAGACTGCTGCTCTCTCTTCAGGTATATGAATGAGAAAAGTTTACAGAAAAGGTGGTATTTATACCAAGAGATTCGTCCACAAGTAAGCCAATTTAGGTCACCCCCGCTGATAATCTTCCTTTAATCTTCTTAAGCGTTGGTTGAATAACACTGCGTCGACGATGTCCGATGTCCAATTCCTTTTGAGATGTTCATTACCTGCTTCTCTTTTATTAAGGCCGATTCCATCATTTGACTCTTGTGCCAGCGATTGCTGCTATAAATTACACGTGACATATTCCAGTTTATTCTATGGTTATGTTCATTATATGATTGAAATAGCCGAGTTCTGTTGTCCCATACCTAACTGACGTTTGTGTTGTATTAATCTCTGGGGAAGTGATTTACCTGTAAATCCGATGTAAGATTGGTCACAGTCCTGGCATGGGATCTCATATACCCCAGAGTCTTTGGGCGATGTCTTTTGTTGGACGTTAATCAGGGATTTGGCTAAGGTATTTGGGTAGGTAAATGCAAAAGGTTGGATTCCCAAGGGTGTGAGTTACTCTCTTAATCGTCTCCAGATGGGGAATTTTTATTTATTGTTGGGTGTGTCTCTGGTCTTGTCTTTATGGGGTCGGTAGAAATTACGTTTGCTTTTTGAATTGCTTTCTCAATTATATGGTCAGGATACTTTAAAGATGAAAGTTGCTTGCGAATTAGTTCAAATTCTTTTTCCAGGAAATCTGGGGAACAAATTCGTAAGGTGGCTCTTAAGAATAGGTTGCTAGCTAGACCTATCTTGATAGTATTGTCATGATAGCTAAAGTAGTGAATATATGAAAGTGAGAACGTGGTTTTCTGTATATGGTAATTTGTATTCTGTCGTGTCTCTGATTATTAAAACATCAAGAAAAGGAATTTTGTTGTCTGTTTCCCATTCAACTTTAAATTTGATGCTGGGCACTAATGCGTTTAATTTTGAGAGGAATTCATTAAAATTACCCCACTTATTATCCAAATGTTAGTATGTCATCCACGTATCTCATCCACAGCATGTTTTTGGGTTTTATTGCATTTATTACTGTAGTTTCAAAGTATTCCATGTACAGATTGGCTAAAATAGGACTTAAAGGACTACCCTACTACACCCAATTTTTGCCTGTAGAATGATTCCCCGAATGAAAATACGTTATTAGATGCACATAATTCAACTAACTTTATTATTTTGTCAAGTGCCAAAGGGAAATGATCTGAATAGGGGGATAATTTTTTCCCTTAAAAACTGAAGAACGTCCTGTACTGGTACTTTTGTGAATAGGGAGTCTACGTCAAGGCTTAAAAGTTTTATGTTGTGAAGTGGTATATGTGCTTCTCTAATTTGTGACAAAAGTCTTCCGAATGTTCCTTTTTGCTGTGACTGGGAGAAAAAGTGCCTAAAAAAGGAGAAAAGGAGACCAGCTAACCATTTAGAAATTTTGTAATTGAAAGCTCCGGCGCATGAAACGATGGGTCTGAATGGAAGATTGTCTTTGTGAGTTTTGGGAAGACCATAAAAGTAGGGTAATTTAGGATTAATTACTTTAAATTTCTCTAATATGTTCAATACTCTTTTTGTCTTGGCCAATTAATCTTACTTTCCGAAAAAATTCTGTGGGAACGTTTTTCTGGAGGGGATTTTCATCAGTTTTTCGTAAGTATTTGTGTCGCTAAGGAGCTGGTTGATTTTGTCGAGGTAGAAGTCTTTGTCCATTATTACAATTTTGCCGTCTTTGTCGGATCTACTTATTATAACATCTAACTTTTTTAGCGAGTGGAATATAGTACTTTTTCTCTCTACATTTGGTGTTTTTTATGGGCTCCTTTTATTAGATATATATATATATATATATATATATATATATATATATATATATATATATATATATATATATATAGGTATATATATAGGTATATATATATATATATATATATATATATATATATATTATATATATATATATATATATATATATATATATATATAATATTATATATATATATATATGAATAACTTGATCACGAAGTATATAAAACGTGATGCTATGTATAAATAAAGGTTTTTTGCCATGAAGGAAAAAATGAAAAAGCGAGATAGCCAAGTACTTTCGGTCCTGTTCGGACCCTTTACTGAGTAAAGGGTCCGAACAGGACCGAAAGTACTTGGCTATCTGGCTTTTTCATTTTTTCCTTCGTGGCTAAAAACCTTTAATTTATATATATATATATATATATATATATATATATATATATATATATATATATATATATATATATATATATGAATAACTTGATCACGAAGTATATAAAACGTGATGTATGTATAAATAAAGGTTTTTGCCACGAAGGAAAAATGAATAAGTGAGATAGCAAAGTACTTTCGGTCCTGTTCGGACCCTTTACTGAGTAAAGGGTCCGAACAGGACCGAAAGTCCTGTTCGGAAAAAGCTATCTCGCTTTTTCATTTTTTCCTTCGTGGCAAAAAAACCTTTATATCCATACTATAGATAGAATATATAAAATACATAATTATATATATAGGTATATAATATATACTATATATGTTACAAACGGGATTACTTAATCTTGTTATTTATTTTGGTAAACGTGGAAACCCCAAGCAAGGTCAGGCAAACTAATACACACAGCCCCCTCTCTTCTTCTCTTTCTTTCTCTCTCGCTCTCTCTCTCCAAGCGACCGCTCTCTCTATCTCTCTCCGACAACCAACCCCTCTTTTCTTCTCTCTCCCTCCCCGCTCTCCTCTCCATTTTGACAGGTAATCAAAATGAGAGTCAAAGTTATACAAAAAAATAAATGTTTATTCAACAATGGAAAGATAATAATACAAGTCTCACAGACTAACTTAACTCGGTTAAACCCCAACATTAAAATGTCTAAAACAGTATTTGTCACACCAATTGTCTATTCTCCCATACGGGACCCTCGGTCCCCCCCTTGCCAGAACACTCAATTCCCTCGCCAGAATCGTCTGTTTCAAAGACAGGAGAAACACACTCGTAAGTACACATAAGTTTAAAGACAAAGTTAAAGATTAAACATTCTTACAATGTATTAACAGGCCATTCCTTTTGGCTAAAGTAATGGTACACTTACCCATTGCCAACTCAGAATATTACGCACAGAAACAAATAAACTTTCGAAGAGCTATCCCGGCATCTTCCCTTCTACACGGATCTCTATGCAAGTCTCCCCATAGACTTGGCTAATGATGCCATTAAGAATAGAAGAGGCGCTCACGAACATATGAATGCACACTTCGACAACGCCTCATATTACTGGCTACAACCAGTTTTCCATAGGCACTTTGAAAAAGACCAATGAACTCACATAACTACAGGACGAACGTTGACCCGTTTAACTATGCATTTTTTTAATCATGCCATCACAGAAATCATTTATCAGCTTTTCTCAGGTCGTTGCTTCGGCTCTGTTCTCTGCATTCCAAAAAGGTCAACCGCACGATCACTTATGATAGTATTAAATATATCATAATTATAATCCTAGGACTCACATATATATGTATATATATATATATATAGTATATATATATATATTAATATATAATATATATATATATATTATTATATATCACAAGGCGGAGAGGTAAAGACATGTCTCAGCGTACTACATAATTTATTGCCGACGTTTCACATCCCTTCGATGCATTTTCAAGGCTGGGAATAGATATAAATACAACATATAAGACTCGTCACTGATAAAACACGGTATAATATTTAAAATTGGACACTTAAAACATTTAGAAGGTAAAAAATTACTATACAACAACACTAGTTTGGAGAGACAACCTACCAGAGTAAAAATAGAAGGTGACTGAAGGACAGAGCGGGGGAGAAAGAAAAAAATAAAAAAAACCAACAAACACACATAATTATACAAAAGCTCATGTAATTTTTAATTTTAAATTAAATGCCTTCTCCACCCTCCTTCATAGAGCTTTGTCCTCACTTCCAGTTGGGTCTCTTTCCACAACGAAAAAGATTTTTTAGTAAACATGTTTTTAACAACAACTGTTCCGTCAGTGCACTTTTATCGAACTATCAATAAATATTAAACATGAAAATGAACCCCCCCACCTCCTATACATATCGTTCCCAAATTAATCATCTATGCTAAGTTCCCTTTCCTCCATGACAGTTCCTTCAAAAAGAAAGTTATACAATTAATTAACAATGAATTACCAGCCTTGAACCTAAAATTAATTCCGAAAAATCCTCTAACCATCCGATCTCTTTTCAGAGCAAAGACAGATTAAGCCAGCCTTTGATGTCAACATAGTTTATAGGATGATGAACTTTTAACACTGGAATCATTTTAATTAAGACCAATGTATCGAATTTAAATACCCAGTCCTCATCAGTTCAGTTGTTTATAGCCTAACCACTTGTTTGTTTACTTAAGTTCTGCCTCTTGTCTTTTTGTATAGTTTTGTGTGTGTGTGATGTTTTTTCTTTTTTTTTTTCTTTCTCCCCGCTCTGTCCTTCAGTCACCTTCTATTTTTTACTCTGGTAGTTGTCTCTCCAACCTAGTGTTGTTGTATAGTAATTTTTTATCTTTTAAATGTTTTAGCTTCCAATTTTTAAATATTATACCGTGTTTTATCAGTGACGAGTCTTATTTTATGTTTGTATTTTTATCAATTCCCAGCCTTGAAAATGCATCGAAGCGATGTGAAACGTCGGCAATAAATTATGTAGTACGCTGAGAACTGCTTTACCTCTCCGCCCTGTGATATCTGTAGGGCTTGAGCCCCCCATTACTAGGTATTACTAATATATATACTATATATATATATACTATATATATATACTAGATATATATATAGATATTATATAATATCGATATATAATAATATAATAATAAATAAATATATAAAATATATATTATATATATATATATATATATATATGTGTGTGTGTGTGTGTGTGCGTGTGTGTGTATGTGTTTATACATATAGAATAGATATATATATATATATAATATATATATATATAGATATATATATATATATATGTGTGTGTGTGTGTGTGTGTGGTGTGTGTGCGTGTGTGTGTATGTGTTTATATATATATATATATATATATATATATATATATATATATATATGATATATATCTAGCAACAGCGCAGGAAGCCCCAGCACAAACCAACAGGACAAAGGTCCTTGTTTACAATAAAACAATACGTTTCATGCTGACGTCAGCACATCCTCAGTCTGCAAACACAAGTAATAATACTATAAACAAAGTATTAGGTACATCATTCATTAAAATTAAGGTTGATTGATATACGATGAGTTCATCAGAATGGAAGTCAATCTACGAAAAAAGACAAGTTTACTTCCAGGTAGTTTAAAAAGGGGGTTTCAGAGTTCCCTTCATAGAATTCAAAAACATACGCCAATTTCTAAACACTAAATAAAATTTTAAAAACAATTAAAACACTCAATGATAAACACAAAACTGACAGGAACATAATTTCCATCAACTAACTGCAAAGCAGCTGCAATAATACGAAGATTATATAATGCATACAAAGTAAATGAAAAAAGGAAAATGATATCCTACAAATAAAGTAAATGAAAGAATAACAAGATTAGAAACCAACGTACTTGCTTCATAAGAAAGTAATGACTAACTTCTGAAGCGGAAACGCTTGGCAGAAAAAAGGGGGAGAATTTAAAGACGAGTTCAAAACGTAAATATACTTTTAGATTTTCACAATTCATTATCAGTTTCATTCATGCATAAATGGTTTATTTCAAGAGTTCATTCCGCCACGGTCCCTCAAATCCCTTTAATCTCAAAGACATGAGTAGCTAGAGGAGAGGGACATTCAGGAAGACCAGTTATTTACATGCGAGGGATGCATATATTACAATCCTCTTTTGTTATCATTACGGAAGATGCGCCGTGTTTACGTTTTGCTAGAAATAGGGTGTTTTTTTTTTTGTAGCTGGATGATCATTTTGTCCAAGTTAAACTATAGAGAACAATTATGCTGTCTAGGATTCACTATAGAGAAAAATTATTTTTATCTAGGATTCATTACAGAGAACGGGCTATTTTATCTGGGATTCGCTGTAGAGAAAAATTATTTTATCTAGGATTCACTACAGAGAAAAATTATTTTACCTAGGATTCACTATAGAGAAAAATGATTTTATCTAGGATTCACTACAGAGAAAAATGATTTTATCTAGGATTCACTATGGAGAAAAATGATTTTATCTAGGATTCACTACAGAGAAAAATTATTTTATCTAGGATTCACTATACAGAAAAATTATTTTATCGAGGATTCACTACAGAGAAAAATTATTTTATCTAGGATTCACTACAGAGAAAAAATATTTTATCTAGGATTCACTATAGAGAAAAATTACTTTGTCTAGGATTCACTTCAGAGGAAAATTATTTTATCTAGGATTCACTACAGAGAAAAAATATTTTATCTAGGATTCACTACAGTGACACATTATTGTATCTGGGATTCACTATAGAGAAAAAAATATTTTATCTGGGATTCACTATACAGAAAAATTATTTTATCCATGATTCACTATAGAGAAAAATTATTTTATCTAGGATTCATTATAGAGAATGAGACTATTTTATGTGGGATTCACTACAGATAAAAATTATTTTATGTAGGATTCACTACAGAGAAAAATTATTTTATCTAGGATTCACTATAGAGAAAAATTACTTTATCTAGGATTCACAACAGAGAAAAATTATTTTATCTAGGATTCACTATAGAGAAAAATTATTTTATCTAGGATTTACTACAGAGAAAAATTATTTAATCTAGGATTCACTACAGTGAAAAATTATTTTATCTAGGATTCACTACAGTAAAAAATTACTGTATCTAGGATTCACTAAGAGAAAAATTATTTATATAAGATTCACTTTAGAGAAGGAACTCATTTCTTTTAGGATTCAATATAGGAAGGAACTATTTATCTAGATTCATTATAGAGAAGGAATATTCTATCTAGGATTCAATATAGAGAAGGGACTGTATTATCGAGGATTCATTATAGAGAAGGACTGTATTATCTAGGATTCATTATAGAGAAGGAATATTCTATCTAGGATTCATTATAGAGAAGGGACTGTATTATCAAGGATTCATTATAGAGAAGGGACTTTTCATCTAGTATAGGAAAGGAATTATTTTTATTTTATCAAGGATTCATTATAGATAAGGAACTAGTTTACGATTCATTATACAGAAGGAACTATTCTATCAAGGATTCATTATAGAGAAGGAACTGTTTTGCCTAGGATTCATTATAGAGAAGAAACTATTTTATCTAATATTCATGATAGGGAAGGAATATTCTATCAAGGGATTCATTATAGAGAAGGAAATTATTCTATCAAGGATTCATTATAAGAGAAGGAAATTAAATTTTCTATCAAGGATTTCATTATAGAGAAGGATTTATTCTATCAAGGATTCATTATAGGAAGGAAACTATTTTATCTAGGATCCATTATAGAGAAAAAATGATTTTATCCATTATAGACAAGGTACTATTTTTTATCTAGGATTCATTATAGGTAAGGAACTATTTTATCTATCATTCATTATATGGGAAGGAACTATTTATTTATCTATCATTCATTATATGAAGGAAACTATTTTATCTATCTTCATATATGGAAGGAACTATTTTTATCTAGGATTCGAATCCCAGTCGACAGGAACACATCCTATAATATTACCCAGTGGGATAAGTCCTACTCCAGACATCCTTCCAAAGAAATAAAGTGTTAGGAAGCGTAATGCGATGGAGTATGTGATTCGGGAATAAGGGGGTCATTCAGCGATATGATGACAATGAATGAAAACGGGAATTATATAATATAATGAGTTTGAAATAGATTCCCCAAAGATCAATGTTGAAAACTGTATAATCCAGAGATTTGATTTCTAATGGAATTAAAAACTGCCATAGATAAGATCAAGAAAAATATATCTACATAAAACTACAAGATATTTCTATTAAAACCACAAGCATTAACAAAAAAACACAGTGCTAAGTGATGGGTGTGTGTGTGTTTGCTGTGTGTGTTGTGTGTGTGTGTGTGTGTGGTGGTTTCAGTAAAGAAAAATATATCTACAAAATTTCAAGATACTTCTATAAAAACCACAACCCTTTAAAAAAAAACTCATTGTTAAGTGATGTGTGTGTGTGTGTGTGTGTGTGTTTGTGTGTGTGTGCTACTACATTAGAATTTTCCTTTTCTCTCTTTAGATCTTTAGCTGAAAAAACATTATGGACAGAGTCAATTGTCTACAAACTCACGAGGACTCCAAATGATAATCAGCAATGCAGAGAGAGATAAGTTGCAGGAAAATGTGATAATTTGGATTAAATAGATAAAAGGAACTAGAATAAATTTCGGTTACTTATCAGAGCAAGCCTATCAGAATACTGGGAAGAGCTGCAATGTTAATTTAGCCACGGTCAATTTCTGCTAGAGCCAGCAGTCGTAAATTCAGCACACAAAAAAAAAAAAAAATTGATAGGTGGGCAAAATTAGATTAACCTATGTTTTTTTTATTATACTCGAACGCATTCGTTTTAGGTGTCAGGTTCAAATTATACTTCCTTTAAAAATCTTTAAAGAGATGTCTTTGATTTGCAAAATAAAAACTTTTTAGTTGCTAGGAGGCTGAAGAATTTATTTATGCATTTTCCAAAAAGATTTTCAAGTGTATGTGTATGTGCGTTCATGAATTAAAAAATAAACATTAAAATCTTTAAAAAGATGCCTTTGATTTGCAAAATGAAAACTGTTTAGTGGCTAGGAGGCTAAAGAATTTATCAATACATTTCCAAAAAGATTTTCAAGTTTATATGCATGTGCGTTCATGAATAAAAAAGAATCCCATTAAAATCTCTAAAAAGGTGTCTTTGATTTGCAGAATAAAACTGTTTAGTTGCTAGGAGGCTAAAGAATTTATTGATGCATTTTCCAAAAATCATTTGAAAGTCTGTCTGTATGATCGTTCATGAATTACAAAAACACATAGGAATCATTACAAATTTGCCTTTGATTTGCAAAATAAAAACTGTTTAGTTGCTGCTAGTAGGCTAAAGAATTTATTAATAATTTTTCAAAAACGATTTTCAAGTGAATATGTAT
>NC_061087.1:102575177-102600177 GCF_015104395.2 Macrobrachium nipponense | reverse complement strand
GGGGAGGAGGAAGAAACATGTTTCTTTACCATCAGTACAACAAGTTTTTGTTGCTACAAAAAGTTGTTTTCGAACAGAATAACAGGTCCGACACAATACCATTTTATTTTTGATGGCTGTTGTGCCCCCGTGCAAATCGTGTTAATCCTTCTTCAGCTGGGGGAGGGAGGGAGGGGTGGGAGGGGGGGGGAGGGGAGGAGTGGGAAGGGGACTGGAAGGGGATGGGAGGGGACCCACTGTCATAAAAATATCTATTTTTATTCTTAGCCTTTAATCTGCAATAAACACCTTATGCTGTCACCTTGTTGATTGCTGTTCCATTCGGGAGAAGGCCTACTCTCTGTCGAAAATCAAAGCTTTAAGCAGAATAAATGCCCCCCCCCCCCCCCCCACGTCCCCAAACGGCTGGTGGCGAATTTATTAAAAAGAAAATAAACTCGCCAAATAGGACTCTAAGTGTGTTGACAACTCCAGGGGCACAAACGCCAGACCGACGCGCTTTGAGGACGAAACGCTTTTCCACAGAAAACCCGAAGCTCGATCCATCAGGGTCGAATGTCCAGTAACCAAAATGATTAACTTCGACCTTGCGACTCGATGGGCCTAGGCTGGCTGCTGGTGCTATTCCAGCGTCAGTCCTTCACTGACCTATTCTGTAATTGGTGGAATGGAGTCAACAGCCTCCTACGTATACAATCTCATTCGAGTTAAAGAACGCTCTTTCTACTAAAGTAAGATCCAAAATAGATGAAAGAACATCTGTTTTTCGTATCTCGCTTTCACTGCTTTGCAATAACTTTTGGCGCAATGAAAAAGGCTAATCATTCAAGCACCTGTTTTTTATCAATGTTTGTATTGTCGTGCCTTTTGCAAACGAGAGCTGGTCACATTCGACAATTTTTTTTTCGTGACGTTTGGGTTGACAGAATGTGAAAAAGTAATTAACGGTCATTTAATTTGGCGTCACCCATTCACGAATGCTATTTTAGCATAGATTTTCCCTCGCCAAATTCTCTTTAAAAACCCTCCGTTAGTCATAAGCAAATAGTGTTACATAACACTTGGAGGTGATTGCTTCCTTAAGTTTAGTCATAAGCAAATATGCTACATAACACTGTAGGTGATGCTTCTAAAATAAGAAAAATGATGCCATTTTTATACATGTACACTTGGACCGGGTAAACTGTCTTCTGAGGACATACCACTGAAAAATAGATTTGCAAGACAAGCCCACTTCGTAAGAACTGCATTTTGAATGTGGAGGAGTAGGAGTACAATTTCATGTCTTGTCATAATCAACTTTTTCATTACTTGTTGTATTTCTTTTTCCTCTTCTTTTTGCTGTTATTTATTTGATTTGGGGGGTAGGAAAGCCCTATGGAAAAGCCTAAAAAGGTCTGAAAAGGATGTTTCGCGTTGAGTTAAAGATACAGGAATTATAGGATGGGATATTTATGATTTATTTCTTAGAACGAAAATTTAAATAATAAATAATGTTCATGTTAAACAGTACAGAACAATTATTTCTAATAAAATATAGCATATCTATTTTAATTTTCGTCGGTGAAACAACGAGTCATTTGAGCGTAGATTTTAGCATGAGCCCCGAGTAAGCTGGTGGTCGGATCACGCCTTGTTGAAATTATTCCGAATTTTACTTGGCAGAATATAATGAGATATCAATCCCTGGAAAAGATGTAGCCAGTAACCATAAAAAAATTGAAAAAAATTTATGTTGTACAGTTTTCGTGGAAAATTGACACGTCATGCCAATATTAAACTGAATTTCAAATAATTATATTTCCCTCCGTAACTTGCCCACCTTTTAGGAGACAGAAATTGTCCTTGATATTTTTTCAATTCGAAATTCAATATTTTCTTCTCGAACTCTCCATATTTTAGTAGAGACGCGTTCTCAGGAAAAACAATATTTTATATTACCTCCAATTGACTTGTTGTCATATTTTTTTTTTTTTTTTTGTAACTGAAGAAGTGTTGTAATTATATTTCAGCGTATGTGCACAATTTCAAGGACCCTACTAGAATAACTACTTGCTAAAATAATGGGAGACATTTTTTGGTAAAATGTTTCTATAACAAGAATGTGTCGGTCGTTTGCTAAAAATATGAATTATTTCTTATTTTCTTATTTACTTTTTACTTATTATTATTATTATTATTATTATTATTATTATTATTATTGTTTTTTTTTTTTTTTTTTTTTTTTTTTTTTTTTTTTTGCTCTATCACAGTCCTCCAATTCGACTGGGGTGGTATTGGGTTATAGTGTGGGGTTCCGGGTTGCATCCTGCCTCCTTAGGAGTCCATCACTTTTCTTACTATGTGTGCCGTTCTAGGATCACACTCTTCTGCATGAGGCCCGGAGCTACTTCAGCCTCTAGTTTTCTAGATTCCTTTTCAGGGATCTTTGGATCGTACCTAGTTGCTCCTATGATTATGGGTACGATTTCCACTGGCATATCCCATATCCTTCTTATTTCTATTTTCAGATCTTGATACTTATCCATTTTTTCCCTCTCTTTCTCTTCAACTCTGGTGTCCCATGGTATTGCGACATCAATGAGTGATACTTTCTGCTTGACTTTGTCAATCAACGTCACGTCTGGTCTGTTTGCACGTATCACCCTATCCGTCCTGATACTATAGTCCCAGAGGATCTTTGCCTGATCGTTTTCTATCACTCCCTCAGGTTGGTGCTCGTACCACTTATTACTGCAAGGTAGCTGATGTTTCTTGCACAGGCTCCAGTGGAGGGCTTTTGCCACTGAATCATGCCTCTTTTGTACTGGTTCTGTGCAAGTGCCGGGCATTCGCTTGCTATGTGGTTTATGGTTTCATTTTTCGTATTGCACTTCCTACATATGGGAGAGATGTTATTTCCATCTATCGTTCTTTGAACATATCTGGTTCTTAGGGCCTGATCTTGTGCCGCTGTTATCATTCCTTCAGTTTCCTTCTTTAGCTCTCCCCTTTGTAGCCATTGCCATGTGTCATCGCTGGCTAGTTCTTTAGTCTGTCTCATGTATTGTCCGTGCATTGGTTTGTTGTGCCAGTCCTCTGTTCTGTCTGTCATTCTCCTGTCTCTGTATATTTCTGGGTCTTCGTCTACTTTTATAGTCCTTCTTCCCATGCACTCTTTAGCCACTCGTCTTCACTGGTTTTCAGATATTGCCCCAGTGCTCTGTTTTCGGTGTTGACGCAGTCCTCTATACTTAGTAGTCCTCTCCCTCCTTCCTTTCGTGTTATGTATAGTCTGTCCGTATTTGCTCTTGGGTGTAGTGCTTTGTGTATTGTCATATGTTTCCTGGTTTTCTGATCTATGGTGCGGAGTTCTCCCTTCGTCCATTCCACTATTCCTCCGCTGTATCTGATTACTGCACTGCCCATGTGTTTATGGCTTTTACCATATTTCCGGCATTGAGTTTTGACTTGAGTATCGCCTTGAGTCTCTGCATATATTCTTTCCTGATCGTGTCCTTCATCTCTTGGTGTTTTATATCCCCTCCTTCCAATATTCCCAGCTATTTGTATCCTGTCTCATCTATGTGTTTGATGTTGCTTCCATCTGATAGCTTTATCCCTTCAGTTCTCGTTACTTTGCCTTTTTGTATGTTGACTAAGGCGCATTTTTCTATTCCAAACTCCATCCTGATGTCCCCGGATACAATCCTTACAGTCTGGATTAGGGTATCTATTTCCTTGATGCTCTTACCATACAGCTTGATGTCGTCCATGACATCAGATGGTTGATTCTGTTGCCTCTTTTCTTGAGTTGGTACCGGCCATCCATCTTCTGTTAGTACTTTGTCATGGAATCATGGCTACTACGAAGAGTAGTGGGGACAGTGAGTCGCCCTGGAAGATCCCTCTCCTGATATTAACCTCTGCTAGTCTTATTCAGAGCTTGTAAGTATTGTATTCCAGTTTCGCATTGTATTTCTGAGGAAGCTGATGGTGTTTTCCTCTGCCCCATATATTTTCAGGCATTCTATTAGCCATGTGTGTGGTATCATGTCGAAAGGCTTTCTTATAGTCTATCCATGCCAGCTGATTAGGTTGGTTTTCCTTCTCCTACTGTTCTTCATTACCATTTTGTCTATCAGGGAGCTGGTCTTTTGTGCCCCTACACTTCCTTCTGCAGCCTTTCTGTTGGTGGGGATGGTGTTTGTCTCCTCTAGGTAATTGTATAGCCTTTCACTGATGATACCTGGTCAGTACTTCCACATATTGGTAGGCAGGTGATAGGCGTGTAGTTACTGGCTATATTTCCCTTACTCTTGTCTTTTGTACTAAGGATGTTCTTCCTGTGGTCATCCATTTGGGTGCTTGGTGATTTGAGATACAATGCTGGAGTTGTTCTGCTATTCGTGGGTGTAGGGCCTTGAAGTTTTTGAGCCAGTATCCATGGACTTCATCGGGACCTGGGGCTTTCCAGTTGGCATTTTCTTTTAAGTGGTGTGACTGTGTCTGTCGTGATCTCTGTGAATCTTTGTTTTATTCTCCTGTTTCTTCTTCCTTGACTTCCTGGAGCCATGTTGCATGTTTGTTATGTGATACCGGATTACTCCATATGTTTTCCCAGAGTCTCTTACTTGGTTCGGCTTCAGGAATTTCAGGGTGGTTGTCTTCCCCTCTAGTTGGCTGTATAGTCTTTTCTGGTTGGTTCCGAATAGTTTGTTCTGTTGGTATCCCTTATTCCTGTTCATGTACCGTTGGATCTTATGTCTTTGGCCTTAAGCCTCTGTTTTACATCTTCTATAGTGTTGTTTAGTCCCCTCTCTTGTACTTTGTATTTCTCGTTGAGTTCCTCCCTGGTTTTCTTGCTTCTTAGCTTTTTTTCCGCCATCTCTTTCAGTTTACTCAAGTCAGATCTCATCACCATGATTTGCTTTTCCAGGCGTCTTTTCCAAGGAGGTTGCTGTTTTGGTTTCTGTTGGGTTGGTTTGTGGTGTGGTGGTGTTGGTGTTCGAATCCCCATCAGTTCTGTTCTACTAATCTTGCTCCTGCATATACCAAGTTATTTGTTTCTGTGATACTGGTGGTGTGTATTGTGCCCATTATTTCATTGACCTCACTTGTTTTCTCCCTTAATTTCTTGGTGTTGTAGGCTTTCATGGAAGGGATTTTTGTTCTCTCTGTATCTGGCTCCATCCATTGTCTAATGTTTTTTTGCTACCCATTCCGTCCTCTCTGTTACTCGTCGGTGTTTCTTCGTGTGTCGTTGTTTGATACCTCATCCTCCCTGTCGTCTTCTGTGGCATCGTCTCTCAGTTCGTCTTCGTGTAATTCGTTGTCGTGTGACATTTCCCTTTCCAGTTCTTCTCTTTCTGTTGGGGAGAGCCAGTTCTTTTTCTTTATGTTCCTTACTTGGTCTGCCAGCCTCTGCTCTGTTTGGGGGTGTTATTCCTCTCATTCAGATGTTGACCAATCTTCTTCTATATCCTCTCTCCGTTGGGTTGCTTCTGAGGTAGCACTCTCCATATTTCCTTATTTCTTCTCTTGTCCATTTCTTCCTTTTGGCTTCTGTAGCTCAATCCTCAGCTGTTGATTACTTTCGTTGTGGTGATCAGTTGCTGGATGACGACCTCCAAGTACCTGACCGTCTTCCCCTTCAATTGGGTTTTGAATACCTGGTTGCCGGACGAAGCTCCTCTGTTGCCAGAGGTTCCATTATTATTATTATTATTATTATTATTATTATTATTATTATTATTATTATTATTATTATTATTATTATTATTATCTATAATATAACAAAAGCTCATTGGTCGTTTGGTCAAAATGTCAATTCTGTCTATTATTATTATTATATTTTTTTTTTTTTTTTTTTTGGGGTTTTTTTTTTTTTTTTTTTTTTGCTCTATCACAGTCTCCAATTCGACTGGGTGGTATTTATAGTGTGGGGTTCCGGGTTGCATCCTGCCCCCTTAGGAGTCCATCACTTTTCTTATTATGTGTGGCCGTTTCTAGGATCACACTCTTCTGCATGAGTCTGGAGCTACTTCAGCTCTAGTTTTTCTAGATTCCTTTTCAGATCTTGGGATCGTGCCTAGTTGCTCCTATGATTATGGGTACGATTTCCACTGGCATATCCCATATCCTTCTTATTTCTATTTTCAGATCTTGATACTTATCCATTTTTTCCCTCTCTTTCTCCTCAACTCTGGTGTTCCCTGATATTGCGACATCAATGAGTGATACTTTCTTCTTGATTTGTCAATCAACGTCATGTCTGGTCTATTTGCACGTATCACCCTATCCGTTCTGATACCATAGTCCCAGAGGATCCTTGCCTGATCGTTTTCTATCACTCCCTCAGGTTGGTGCTCGTACCACTTATTACTGCAAGTAGCTGATGTTTCTTGCACAGGCTCCAGTGGAGGGCTTTTGCCACAGAATCATGCCTCTTTTTGTACTGGTTATGTGCAAGTGCCGGGCATTCACTTGCTATGTGGTTTACGGTTTTCATTTTTCGTATTGCACTTCTACATATGGGAGGGAGATGTTTTATTTCCGTCTATCGTTCTTTGAACATATATGGTTCTTAGGGCCTGATCTTGTGCCGCTGTTATCATTCCTTCAGTTTCCTTCTTTAGCTCTCCCCTCTGTAGCCATTGCCAAGTGTCATCGCTGGCTAGTTCTTTAGTCTGTGTCATGTATTTGTCCGTGCATTGGTTTGTTGTGCCAGTCCTCTGTTCTGTCTGTCTTTCTCCTGTCTCTGTATATTTCTGGGTCTTCGTCTACTTTTATTAGTCCTTCTTCCCATGCACTCTTTAGCCACTCGTCTTCACTGTTTTTCAGATATTGCCCCAGTGCTCTGTTTTCGATGTTGACGCAGTCCTCTATACTTAGTAGTCCTCTCCCTCCTTCCTTTCGTGTTATGTATAGTCTGTCCGTATTTGCTCTTGGGTGTAGTGCTTTGTGTATTGTCATATGTTCCGGTTTTCTGATCTATGCTGCGGAGTTCTGCCTTCGTCCATTCCACTATTCCTGCGCTGTATCTGATTACTGGCACTGCCCATGTGTTTATGGCTTTTATCATATTTCCGGCGTTGAGTTTTGACTTGAGTATCGCCTTGAGTCTCTGCATATATTCTTTCCTGATCGTGTCCTTAATCCTCTGGTGTTTTATATCCCCTTCTTCCATTATTACCAGGTATTTGTATCCTGTCTCATCTATGTGTTTGATGTTGCTCCCATCTGGTAGCTTTATCCCTTCAGTTCTCGTTACTTTGCCTTTTTGTATGTTGACTAAGGCGCATTTTTCTATTCCAAACTCCATCCTGATGTCCCCAGATACAATCCTTACAGTCTGGATTAGGGTATCTATTTCCTTGATGCTCTTACCATACAGCTTGATGTCGTCCATGAACATCAGATGGTTGATTTTGTTGCCTCTTTTCTTGAGTTGGTACCCAAGACATCCATCTCTGTAGTACTTTTGTCATAGGAATCATGGATACTACGAAAAGTAGTGGGGACAGTGAGTCGCCCTGGAAGATCCCTCTCCTGATATTAACTCTGCTAGTCTTATTCCAGAGCTTGTAAGTATTGTATTCCAGTTGCGCATTGTATTTTTGAGGAAGCTGTTGGTGTTTTCCTCTGCCCCATATATTTTCAGGCATTCTATTAGCCATGTGTGTGGTATCATGTCGAAGGCTTTCTTATAGTCTATCCATGCCATGCTTAGGTTGGTTTTCCTTCTCCTACTGTTCTTCATTACCATTTTGTCTATCAGGAGCTGGTCTTTTGTGTGCCCCTACACTTCCTTCTGCAGCCTTTCTGTTGGTGGGTGGGATGGTGTTTGTCTCCTCTAGGTAGTTGTATAGCCTTTCACTGATGATACCTGTTAGTAACTTCCACATTATGGTAGCAGGTGTATGGCCTGTAGTTACTGGATATATTCCCTTACTCTTGTTTTTTGTACTAAGGATGTTCTTCCCTGTGGGCATCCATTTGGGTGCTTGGTGATTTGAGATACAATGCTGGAGTTGTTCTGCTATTCGTGGGTGTAGGGCCTTGAAGTTTTGAGCCAGTATCCATGGACTTCATCGGGACCTGGGGCTTTCCAGTTTGGCATTTTTCTTTAGTTGGTGTCTGACTGTGTCTGTCGTGATGTCTGTGAATCTTTGTTTTATTCTCCCTGTTTCTTCTTACTTGACTTCCTGGAGCCATGTTGCATGTTTGTTGTGTGATACCGGATGCTCCATATGTTTCCCAGAGTCTCTTACTTGGTTCGGCTTCAGGATTTTCTGGGTGGTTGTCTTCCCCTCTTAGTGCTGTATAGTCTTTTCTGGTTGGTTCCGAATAGTGTTTGTTCTGTTGGTATCCCTTATTCCTGTTCATGTACCGTTGGATCTTATGTGCTTTGGCCTTAAGCCTCTGTTTTACATCTTCTATTGTGTTGTTTAGTCCCCTCTCTTGTACTTTGTATTTCTCGTTGAGTTCCTCCCTGGTTTTCTTGCTTCTTAGCCTTTTTCTGCCATCTCTTTCAGTTTACTCAAGTCAGATCTCATCACCATGATTTGCTTTTCCAGGCGCCTTTTCCAAGGAGGTTGCTGTTTTGGTTTCTGTGGGTTGGTTGTGCTGTGGTGTTGGTGTTCGAATCCCCTCAGTTCTGCTACTAATCTTGCTCCTGCATATATCAAGTTATTTGTTTCTGTGATACTGGTTGTGTGTATTATTATTATTATTATTATTATTATTATTATTATTATTATTATTATTATATTATTATTATTATTATTTTATTATTATCTATATCAAGAATTCATGGTCGTTTGGTCAAAATACGAATTCTGTTTCTTCTCTTATGTTCTTATTTATAATTATTATTATTATTATTATTATTATTATTATTATTATTATTATTATTATTATATTATTATTATTATTATTATCTAAAACAAGAATCATGGTCGTTTGGTCAAAATATGAATCCTGTTTATTCTCTTATATACTTATGTATAGTATTATTATTATTATTATTATTGTTATTATTATTATTATTATTATTAACTCCTTCCGTTCTCACTGTATTTACCTCGATTAAGGAAGCTGGTCATTGCATTTTCTGTTTTGAATCTCCGTCATCATTTTTTTTAGTACTAAAGTGAAATTTATCCTGTTTTGATTAATACTACAATAAAACTATAGCTTTTAGTTTTCTACAAAAGAAACTACCGAGATGGCTATTTGTCTGTCCTTCCACACTTTTCTGGCCGCCGTCAGATCTTGAAAAACTACTGAGGCTAGAGGCTGCAAATTGCATGTTGATCATCCACCCTCCAATCATCAAACAGGCCAAATTGCAGCCCCCTAGACTCAGTAGTTTGTTATCTTATTGAAGGTTTAAATTTAGCCTGATCAAACGTCTGGCAACGCCAAGGACAAGCCACTCCCGGGGTAGTGGCTGAAAGTTTCGCCGAAGAAACTTAAGTGTATTTTTTACTTTTGGGAGAGGGGGGTGGAGTGGGGGGGATACTGCACTTAAATGATTACTTATACTTGAAGAAGAATCAGACCTACTTTCGATTCGGAGCAGAAACAATTGTTCGACGTTTCCCACACAAACGAGAACATTTGAAATTTGACATTCGTCTTTCCTGGAATTCTCTGGCGCGAGATTTTCCAGGTCATATGATAATCTCAGGTTGATTGGAGTGTTTCAGGAAACCCGAAGAGGAATTTAGGGATCAAAAAATATTTTGCACGTGAATGAGCATCCCAACTGAAGGGAGGACTGTCAGCACTGAAGTTGCATGTCTTCTTTCGTTTTCATTTTCTAAATACTTTACTATTTCTTCCGAAATTTTTTCATAACTTTAACCAGATTTAGTCATATCTTTTTTAAGCCCAATATTAATTTACAGACATTTTTATCTGTTTTTTAATCAGTGTATTAATTAGTTTTTTGTTTGTTTGTTAAGTGATCCCTTCTTTCTGGATGTCTTGCTTCCTTTCTTTCACTTCTTTCAAATGAACACCATCTTCTTTATAAGCTTTCATTTCAAGTCAGTGCCCTATATGCTTATTCCACGTGCATAAAGTTCATCTTCTTAATAATAATAATAATAATAATAATAATAATAATAATAATAATAATAATAATAATAATAATAATAATAATAATAATAATAATAATAATTTATTGAATATAATGGCAGAATTTACAAAAAAACTGATTCTGCCATTATACTCAATAAAACATGTTTGAAAGGTCTGTTTCCAGCATGCGCAAGTAATAATAATAATAATAATAATAATAATAATAATAATAATAATAATAATAATAATAATAATAAGCTGCAGTTGTTAATCCCTTGTATCGAAAAAAGGAGATTCCAATAAGCCCTCCATCACGACAACTTGACGAACTGGCCAAATATTGCATAACAAACAAATCCAGTATTTTATTATTGATTTTTTCAACATCAAGTTCAGAATGGTTCTGCTTCATTCATGTTTGGTGTGAGAAAATTTGTGATAATTGTAACGAATGCTAAAAAAATTCTGATTTTGTCAGCTGTGTTATGGCCTAGATTTTCAAACCGACATATTGCCATTATTAGTCAAATATGACTAATGAGAAGAAATGATAAAACAGATTTTGTACGATTTTCAACAACACCTTGCAATAAATCATCCTGGTTTTACCAAAACATAGTCTTGTTAAAGTTATTAATATCTTATAACGTATTTCTCTATGAACTACCAAACAAATACACCTGGTAATGCATGGTTAGTGCTGCTTCAGAAACCCCTCTACTTTACGTTAAAAATGCATGTTTATTTAAAAATGGGATAAACTGCTGACATTCAAATCAGCAGCCGATGTCATGATGTAACGCTGAGAAATTCTCAAATCATTTATTAAAAAATGGGACGAACTGACATTGAAATTGAAGCCGATGTGTGATCTAAACATTGAGAATTCTCAATATTTATTGAAATATAGGATGACGTCACACTGAAATAAAAAAACAGATGTACGATGTAATGCTGGAAATTCTCAAATTATTATAGAAGAAAATAAGGTGAAGGGACATTGAAATCAGAAGCCGATGTGTGAATCTAAATATGAGAATTCTCATAATTTATTGAAAACAGAGGAAAAACTGACATTGAAATCAAAACACGTTGTGTGATCTAAATATTAATAATTCTCATAATTATTGGAAAACAGAGGAAGTGACACTGAAATCAAACATCGATATGTTATGTAATATTGGGACACTTTAATTATTTATTGAAAGATAGGATGACCTGGCACCGAAATCAGAAGCCGATGTGTTATGTAACATTGACAAACTCTCAAATCGAAAGGCAATGTGTGACAAGAGCATTCCAGCCAAAAACCATACCGTTTTTCCATCCGCGTATTCCTGCCTCCGCGAAAGCGATTCTTGATCATGTTATTTCCAGCTCAATAATAAAAGAATAGCGGTTTTTTTTTTCGTTTCCTAGAGAGTCCAACATCAAACATTCCACCCCAGAATGCGACGTATCAGAATGGGTTATGTATTACATTATGTCCACGAGACTGGCTTTCCTTTGGCGACTCCATTTCAGCTCGTTTTTTTCATGATGGGACCCGCCCCCCCCCCCCCCCCTTTTCCACCGCCACCCCCGTGGACGAATTTGTTATAAACCGACGATGGAGAAATCGTCCGTGGCAGTATTTTCATGAAAATCACAAGGCATGATCCGAGCTCCAGCTTACTCGAGGCACTTGAAAATAAAATCTTTAACCGTAATACTCTAACATCGTATATAATTTCCTATTACTCACATTCTGGTTTTAGTCTATAAGTAAACATAGCTTTAGCTTGAAGGTAGAACTGACCTGCTTGAAGGGCAAATTTCCTCTTAATATTTATCAAGGGACAAAGGCGTTATCCGACCTCCAGCCTACTCGAGGCGTGTGCTAAAATCTACGGTCAAATAGCGCGTGTTTTCACCAACGAAAGCAAAATGAATACGCTATATTTTATTTGAAGTAATTTTTCTGTACTGTTTAACATGAACATTATATATTTTGTTTTACATTTTCATTCCAATAAATAAATCATGAATATCCTATCCTGAAATTCCTGCATCCTTAACTCCAAGCGAAACACCTTTTTCAGACCTTATTAGGCTTTTCCATAACCTTTCCTAACCTCCAACAAGAACAACATAAACAACAACAACAACAACAAAAACAACAAGAAGTTTGCAGGCTACTCCCCGAGTAAGCGAAAATTTAAAGATACAGGAATTTTAGGATAGGATATTTATGATTATATATTAGAATGAAATGTAAAAATAGATATTGTGCATGTTTATACAGTACAGAACCATTAGTTGTAATAAAATATAGTGTATCATTTTAATTTCGTTCGTGAAACAAGGCTCTATTTGACCGTAGATTTCAGCATGTGCTCTGAGTAAGTTGGAGTCGGATCATGCCTTTTTCATGCTAACAGTTAAAAAATTGCTTTTAATCATTCGCGTAATTTTTTTTTTTTGAGGTCTTTGCAAATAATTCCTACATGGAATAAATAAGATCTCAGTGTCCTTTAATCCTCAATACCACACAATTCATATATTTCTGCCGATGCCATTCAGTCCTGTACAAATTTCCATAGCTCATGTATTTTAATTTTAAATAAATGCCCATCTCCACCCTCCTTCATAGAGCCTTTGTCCTCACTTCCAGTTGGGTATCTTTCCACCACGAAATAGATTTTTAGTAAACTTTTTAACAACATCCGTTTCCGTCAGTGCACTTTTATAGAACTCTCAACAAATTTTTAAACATGAAAATGACCCCCCTCCCCCCACCATCAATACATATCGTCCAAATTAATCATCTATGCTAAGTTCCCTTTTCACCATGACAATTCCTTCAAAAAGAAAGTTATACAATTAATTAACAATGAATTACCAGCCTTGAACCTGAAGTTAATTTACGAAAAATCCTCTAACCATCCGATCTCTTTTCAGAGCCAAAGACAGATTAAGCCAGCCTTTGATGTCCAACATAGTTTATAAATACACTTGTCCCAGATGTAATCGACGGAACATTATCTTGGATGCACGAAGAGGCTGCTACAAGTCCGTTTCTGTGCCCACAAAGGAGTCAGTTTCCGAACAGGATGCGAACTATCCAATCCTGAGCTCCCGCTTGGACATGATGAATTTTTAAAATTATTGATCAGCCAATAAGGATGATAAACTGTTACTCTGGAATCCATTTAATTAAGACAATGTACCGAATTTAAATGCCTAGTCCTCATCGGTTCAGTTGTTTATAGCCTAACCACTTTGTTTGTTTTACTTAAGTTCTGCCTCTTGTCTTTTGTATAGTTTTGTGTGTGTGTGGATTTTTTGTTTTTCTTTTTTTTTCTTTTTTTTTTTTTTTCCCCTCCCGCTCTGTCCTTCAGTCACCTTCTATTTTTTTACTCTGGTAGGTTGTCTCTCCAACCTAGTGTTGTTGTATAGTAATTTTTTATCATTTTAAATGTTTTAGCTTCCAAATATTATACCGTGGTTTTATCAGTGGACGAGTCTTATATGTTTGTATTTTTATCAATTCCCAGCCTTGAAAATGCATCGAAGCGATGTGAAACGTCGGCAATAAATTATGTAGTACGCTGAGACATGCCTTTACCTCTCCGCCTTGTGATATCTGTAGGGATAGCCCCCCTTACTAGTCTTATATATATATATATATATATATATATATATATATATATAGGATATATATATATATATAGATATATATATACTATATATATATTATATATATATATATAACATATATATATATATCTATATATATATATATATATATATATATATATATATGTGTGTGTGTGTGTGTGTGTGGTGTGTGTGCGTGTGTGTGTGTGTATGTGTTTATATATTTATATATATATATATATATTTATATATAATATATATATATGTGATGTGTGTGTGTGTGTGTGTGTGTATATATAAATATATATAATATATAGCAACAGCGCAGGAAGCCCCAACACAAACCAACAGGACAAAGGTCTTAGTTTACTATAAAACAATACGTTTCATGCTGACGTCAGCACATCCTCAGTCTGCGAATACAAGTAATAATACTATAAACAAAGTATTAGGTACATCATTCATTAAAATTAAGTTGATGGATATACGTTGATGAGTTCATCAGAAAGGAAGTCAATCTACGAAAAAGACAAGTTTACTTCCAGGTAGTTTAAAAAAGGGGTCCAGAGTTCCCTTCATAGAATTCAAAAAACATACGCCAATTTCTAAAACACTAAATAAAATTTTAAAAAACAATTAAAAACACTCAATGATAAACACAAAAATGACAGGGAACTAATTTTCATCAACAAACTGCAAGTATCTATAATACGAAGATGATCATGCATACAAAAGTAAATGAAAGGAAAATGATATCCTACAAATATGTAATGAAAGAATAACAAACAAGATTAGAAACCAACGTACTTGCTTCATAAGAAAGTAAATGACTAACTTCTGAAGCGGAAACGCTTGGCAGAAAAAAGGGGTAGATTTAAAGACGATTCAAAACGTAAATATACTTTTAGATTTTCACAATTCATTATCAGTTTCATTCATGCATAAATGGTTTATTTCAAGAGTTCATTCCGCCACGGTCCCTCAAATCCCTTTTCCCTTTAATCTCAAAGACGTGAGTAGCTAGAGGAGCATTCAGGAAGACCAGTTATTTACATGCGAGGGGATGCATATATTACAATCCTCTTTTGTTATCATTACGGAAGATGCGCCGTGTTTTATTTACGTTGCTAGAAATAGTTTTTTTTTTTTTTTTTTTTTTTTTTTTTTTTTTTTTTTTTTTTTTGTTTTTTTGTAGCTGGATGATCATTTGTCCAAGTTAAACTATAGAGAACAATTATGCTGGTCGAGGAGGCACTATAGAGGAAAACTATTTTATCTAGGATCATTACAGAGATCGGGGCTTATTTTATCTGGATTCGCTGTAGAGAAAAAAATTGTTTTATCTAGGATTCACTACAGGAAAAATGATTTTATCTAGGATTCACTATAGAGAAAAATGATTTTATCTAGGACTCACTACAGAGAAAAATGATTTTTATCTAGGGATTCACTATGGAGAAAAATAATGTTTTATCTAGGATTCACTACAGAGATAAATTATTTTATCTAGGATTCACATACAGAAAAATTATTTTTTTATCCAGGATTCACTACAGAGAAAAATTATTATTTATCTAGGATTTCACTACAGAGAAAAATATTTATCTAGGATTCACTACAGAGAAAAATTGATTTTATCTAGGATTCACTATAGAGGAAAAATTATTTTATCTAGGATTCACTATAGAGAAAAATTACTTTATCTAGTATTCACTTCAGAGGAAAATTATTTTATCTAGGATCATATAGAGAAAAAATTTTATCTAGGATTCACTATAGAGAAAAAAATACTATCTAGGAGCACTACAGTGACACATTATTGTATCTGGGATTCACTATAGAGAAAAATTATTCTTTTATCTGGGATTCACTATACAGAAAAATTATTTTATCCATGATTCACTATAGAGAAAAATTATTTTACCATAGGATTCACTATAGAGAAAAAATTACTTATCTAGGATTCACTACAGAGAAAAATTATTTTATCTAGGATTCACTATAGAGAAAAATTATTTTATCTAGGATTTTACTACAGAGAAAACAAAAATTATTTTATCTAGGATTTCACTACAGTGAAAAAATATTTTATCTAGGATTCACTACAGTAAAAATTACTGTATCTAGGATTCACTATAACTAGAAAAATTATTTTATATAAGATTCACTATAGAGAAAAATTACTTTATCTAGGATCACTTAAGAGGAAAATTATTTTATCTAGGATTCACTATAGAGAAAAATTATTTTATCTAGGATTCACTACAGTGACACATTATTGTATCTGGGATTCACTACAGAGAAAAATTTATTTTATCTAGGATTCACTATAGATAAAATATTTTATTAGGATTCACTATAGAGAAAAATTACTTTATCTAGGATCACTTCAGAGGAAAATTATTTTATCTAGGATTCACTATAGAGAAAAATTATTTTATCTAGGATTCACAATAGTGACACATTATTGTATCGGGATTCACTATAGAGAAAAATTATTTATCTGGGATTCACTATAGAGAAAAATTATTTTATCTGGGATTCACTATAGAGAAAAATTACTTTATCTAGGATTCACTACAGTGACACATTATTGTATCTGGGATTCACTATAGAGAAAAATTATTTTATCCATGATTCACTATAGAGAAAAATTATTTTATCTAGGATTCACTATAGAAAAAAATTACTTTATCTAGGATTCACTACAGAGAAAATTTTATTTTATCTAGGATTCACTACAGTAAAAAATTACTGTATCTAGGATTCACTGTAGAAGAAAAATTATTTTATCTAGGATTCACATAGAGAAAAAATTTACTTTTATCTAGGATTCAATTCAGAGGAAAATTATTTTATCTTAGGATTCACTATAGAAAAAAAAAATTATTTATCTAGGATTCACTATACAGAAAAATTATTTTATCCAGATTCACTATACAGAAAAATTATTTTATCTAGGGTTCACTATAGAGAAAAATTACTTTATCTAGGATTCACTTATCAGAGAAAAAATTATTTTATCTAGGATTCCTATAGAGAAAATTTATTTTATCTAGGATTCACTACAGTAAAAAAATTACTGTATCTAGGATTTAAACTATAGAGAAAAAATTATTATATTAGATTCACTATAGAGAAGGAACTATTTCATTTAGGATTCAGTATAGGGAAGGAACTACTTTATCTAGGATTCATTATAGAGAAGGAATATTCTATCTAGGATTCATTATAGAGAAGGGACTTTTTCATCTAGTATAGGAAAGGATTTATTTTATCAAGGATTCATTATAGAGAAGGAACTAATTTACGATTCATTATACAGAAGGAACTATTCTATCAAGGATTAATTATAGAGTAGGAATTATTCTATCCAGGATTAATTATAGGGCAGGAACTATTTTATCTAGGATCCATTATAGAGAAAAACATTATTTATCCATTATAGACAAGGAACATTTATCTAGGACTCATCATAGGGAAGGAACTATTCTATCTAGGATTCATTATAGGGAAAGGAACTATTTTATCTTAGGATTCGAATCCCAGGGCGACAGGGACACAGTGAGGAGAACATCCCCATCCTATAATATTACCCAGTAGGATAAGTCCTACTCCAGACATCCTTCCAAAGAAATAAAGTGTTAGGAAGCGTTAAGAGAGTTGAGTATGTGATTCGGGCATAAGGCCAAGCACCGGGACCACAGGGTCATTCAGCGATATGATGACAATGAATGAAAATGGGAATTATATTAATATAATGAGTTTGAAAGAGATTCCCAAAAGATCAATGTTGAAAACTGTATAATCCAGAGATTTGATTGCTAATGGAATTAAAAACTGCCATAGATAAGATAAAGAAAAATATGTCTGTTTGTCTGTGTGGTGGTGTGTGTGTGTGTTGTGTGTGTGTGTGTGTGGTTTCAGTAAAGAAAAATATACCTATATAAAAATTTCAAGATACTTCTATAAAAACCACAACCCTTAATAAAAAACTCATTATTAAGTGATTTGTGTGTGTGAGTGTGTTTGTGTTTGTGTGTTTGTGTGTGTGCTATTATATTAGAATTTTCCTTTCTCTCTTTAGATCTTTAGCTGAAAAAACCTTATGGACAGAGTATGTCTACAGACCCACGAGGACTCCAAATGATAATCAGCAATGCAGAGAGAGATAAGTTGCAGGAAAATGTGATAATTTGGATTAAGTAGATAAAAAGGAACTAGAAAGAATTTTGGTTAACTTATCAGAGCAAGCCTATCAGAATACTGGAAGAGCTGCAATGTTAATTTAGCCACGGTCAATTTCTGCTAGAGCCAGCAGTCGTAAATGCAGCACAAAAAAAAAATTTGATAGGTGGGCAAAATTAGATTAACCTATGTTTTTTTTTTTTTTATTATCTTCGAGCGCCATTCGTTTTAGGGTGTCAGGTTCAAATTATACTTCCTTTAAAAATCTTTAAAAAGATGTCTTTGATTTGGCAAAAATAAAAACTGTTTAGTTGCTAGGGAGGCTGAAGAATTTATTTATGCATTTTCGAAAAAAGTTTTTCAAGTGTATGTGTATGTGCGTTCATGAATTAAAAAATAAACATTAAAATCTTTAAAAGATGCCTTTGATTTGCAAAATGAAAACTGTTTAGTTGCTAGGAGGCTAAAGAATTTATTGATACATTTTCCAAAAATCATTTGAAAGTCTGTCTGTATTGTCTGTATGCGCGTTCATGAATTAAAAAAAAAAACACATTGGAATCATTACAAATTTGCCTTTGATATTCAAAATAAAAACTGTTTAGTTGCTGCTAGTAGGCTAAAGAATTTATTAATACTTTTTCAAAAAAGATTTTCAAGTGAATATGTATATGCGTTCATGAATTTAAAAAATAATAAAATCTTTAAAAGGATGCCTTTGGTTTGCAAAATGCAAACTTTTTAATAGCTAGGAGGCTGAAGAATTTATTTTAAAAAATTATATGAATCATTTATTAAAAATTTTTTCAGATGTTAAAGTTTATTTGCGTGCGTTTATGAATAAAAATAAACGCATAAAGAATTAAATGAACATATCAGTGCGTATGATCATTTATAACTCACGGAAGATTTAGCATCGACTTCGGTTACGCAACTAGCAAAAAAAGTTAAAAAATGAAAAAAATAAAAAAAACTTTGTAAAAGAGACAGACCATCTCGAAAAAGTAAAAGTTTGGGGTGGCGTCGTGGTTATTTTATTTATTTATTTATTTATTTTTTTTATTTTTTTTTGTGGGAGAAAAAACGACCATCGACCCAACTTTGTGATTATAAAAGTTTTTCTCCTCTTCTTCTTCTCTTCGTATTTCACGCAGAACATGAAGTTTGTACGACACACAAAAGAGGCTTCCATCCTCCATATTATATTATGCGGCGTCTTGGCTTCAATTGCCGCTACAATGGCTTCCTGATACTGGGAACAGAGAGAGAGAGAGAGAGAGAGAGGAAGGAATGGAAGTAGAGAGAGAGATGGAATGAGGGGGTGAGAGAGAATGAAAGAGGGAGAAATAAGAAAGGGGAGGGAGGGAGAGAGAGAGGAGAGAGAGAAATGGAAGGGAGAGAGAGAGGAATAAAAGTAGAGAGAGAGAGAGAGTAGAGAGAGAGAGACCGAGGGGAGAGAAAGAGAGAGGGAACGGTGGGGAGAGAGAGAGAGAGAGAGGGAGCAATGAAAATAGAGAGGAAAAAAAGAGAGTGATGGAAGGTGGGGGGAAGAGAGAGAGAGAAATGGAAGGGAGGGAGAGAGAGAGAGAGAGAGAGAGACTGTAAAGGAGAAAGTGAAAGAGAAATAGAATGAGAGAGAGAGAATTTTAGAATTTAATAAATTTATTACGCCCAAAGACGTCAAACAAAGTTACATATTAGCAGTTACATACGTACATCAGAATCAACAGAAAAAAAATTACAGCATTGAATCATCGGTATATCAGTTACAAAAAATAACCATATATGATGAGAGAGAGAGAGAGAGAGACGAAGAGAGATGAGAGAGAGAGAGAGATGGAAGAGGAGATGAGAGAGAGAGAGAGAGAGAGAGGGGAGGGAGACGAATACGACCTATCTCGGGTGCTAATTCCTAAGGTGTTATATAAGCCGTTTCACTGCTTCTCCTTCGCCAGATTTACCGAGTTGCTTTAAGAGCAAGAGCCCGTGCTGGCATAAGGCCAGCTTAATCTTAAATAACTATGATATTCTAAATAGCAAACTCCATGTCTAGTTCTTTTCTTCAATTATATGAATATATAATCGAATGAAGATAAGAAAGAGATCTCGTGTTGCTGATTGTCTCTCTACGTATCGAAGAATATATGAATAGCTAGTAGAAATCAGATTAACTAGAGGCAATGAAAATTCTTTAAATAAACACACACACACACACACACACACACACACACACACACACACACACATATATATATATATATATATATATATATATATATATATATATATATATATATATATATATGTGTGTGTGTGTGTGTGTGTGTGTGTGTGTGTGTTTGATTTTAAATCACGAAAAAAGGTTAAAAACATATTCTTTACTCGTCTTATTACCAGGGCATGGCCACAACACTTGAAGCTACTGTGACCTTATCTTGGTAAGAAGACGAAAGCACTTAGCATCTCTCTCACACACACACACACACACACACACACACATATATATATATATATATATATATATATATATATGTGTGTGTGTGTGTGTGTGTGTGTGTGTGTGTATCCACACAAACCCACATGAAGTACAAGACTGTACCCATTATCTTAAAATAGCCATTTCACTGTAGAGAGTGATCTATCTTTTGTAGGGCAATTTTCTAAGCCCCTGAGTTTCCCCCCCCAACGCTTGGTGGGGGAAAAAAAAAATTTAAAATACAAAAAAACTGTTCTGACCCCCAAAAACTGGAGAGGTTTTCCCATTTGCATCTAATTCAGTTTTCGGTAATGATGTAGAGTTTGTTGCCTGAATTACATCAAAGGGAAGCCTCGAGTTCCAAAGACCAAAAATGCAATTTTATTTTATTTTTTTCCAGTGGGAATGATCTGAAAAAACCAATAGTATATACGGAATTTCTCTCATTTCATTTCTGGACTCTCTTCATTCCAAGTATTCGTTATGGAATTTCTTTTAAAGCATTTGTATGTATCCGTAAATGGTTGCAATAGTCCCTTATTTATTATACAGCTCTTATATCTTCTATGTTCCAAGCTTAATTAAATTCTTTGCTGAATATCCTTGAGGTACCGAAAGATCTTTTGAAAGTTTGATTACAAAGAAAAAGTTATTTTTGCACAATATTCTCTTACCACTCTTCATTTTTGAAATTATAATATCTAGGTCAGTTTAAATACGTTATTCTACACGAGCATAACTTTCAATTAGCGTCCATAGATTTCATCGACTCAAGGTGGAGGAAATCGTAGACAAAAACAAAACCAATTCTTTAAAAATCTGAGCCCTTTACTCAGAGTATATTGGTAATTTCCTGTCGCTCTCTTTAATATTTTGCAGATATGACGGAAGATACTCCCTAATCAACACGGTTGTTTGGACCCCCTATTGGGAACATAACAAGGTTCGAGCCAGCCCCCCCCCCCCCCCCCCCCACCCCCCCACCCAAAAAAAAAAAAAAAGACACACACACAAACATTCGCTGGTGGCGTGGTGCTGGTGGAGGTTTTGTGATTGGGGGGAGGTAAGTGGGGGAGAGAGAGAGGGGGGAGGGGGGAGAAAAAGAAACATGTTTCTTTACCATCTGTACAACAAGTTTTTGTTGCTACAAAAAGTTGTTTTCGAACAGAATAACAGGTCCGACACAATACCATTTTTATTTTTGATGGCTGTGTTGCCCCCGTGCAAATCGTGTTAATCCTTCTTCAGCTGAGGGGAGAAGGGAGGGGGGGAGGGGGAGGAGTGGGAAGGGGAATGGAAGGGGATGGGAGGGGGACCCACTGTCATAAAAAATATCTATTTTTATTCTTAGCCTTTAATCTGCAATAAACACCTTATGCTGTCACCTTGTTGATTGTTGTTCCATTCGGGAGAGGCCTACGCTCTGTCGAAAATCAAAGCTTTAAAGCAGAATAAATGCCCCCCGCCCCACCTAACACCGACCCACCCACGTACCCAACGGCTGGTGGCAAATTTATTAAAAGAAAATAAACTCGCCAAATAGGACTCTAAATGTGTTGACAACTCCAGGGGCACAAACGCCATACTGACGAGCTTTGAGGACGAAACGCTTTTCCACAGAAACCCGAAGCTCGATCCATCAGGGTCGAATGTCCAGTAACCAAAATGATTAACTTCGACCTTGCGACTCGGTGGGCCTAGGCTGGCTGCTGGTGCTATTTCCAGCGTCAGTCCTTCAACTGACTGATTCGTAATTGGTGGAATGGAGTCAAAACAGCCTCCTACGTATACAATCTCATTCGAGTTAAAGAGCGCTCTTTCTACTAAAGTAAGATCCAAAAATAGATGAAAGAACATCTGTTTTTCGTATCTCGCTTTCACTGCTTTGCAATAACTTTTGGCGCCATGAAAAAGGCTAATCATTCAAGCACCAGTTTTTTATCAATGTTTGTAATGTCGTGCCTTTTGCAAACGAGATCACATTCGACAATTTTTTTTTTTTTTTTTTTTTTTTTTTTTTTGTGACGTTTGGGTTGACAGATATGTGAAAAAGTAATTAACGGTCATTTAATTGGCGTCACCCATTCCACGAATGCTATTTTCGCATAGATTTTCCCTCGCCAAATTCTCTTTAAAAACCCTCCGTTGGTCATAAGCAAAAATATGTTACATAACACTTGGATTGGGTGATGCTTCTAAAGTTAGTCATAAGCAAATAGGTTACATAACACTGGAGGTGATGCTTTTAAAATTAGTCATAAGCAAATATGCTACATAACACTTGAAGGTGATGCTTCTAAAATAAGAAAAATGATGCCATTTTTATACATGCAGACTTGACCGGGTAAACTGTCTTCTGAGGATATACCACTGAAAAATAGATTGCCAAGATACGCCCACTTCGTAAGAACTGCATTTTGAATGTGGAGGAGTACGAGTACAATTTCATGTCTTGTCATAATCAACTTTTTCGCTTACTCATGGAGTAAGCCTAAACCACAAATTACTTGTTGTTGTATTTTCTTCTTCTTCTTCTTGCTGTTTATTTATTTTGATTTGGGGGGGGATAGGAAAGCCCTATGGAAAAGCCTAAAAAGGTCTGAGAAGGGTGTTTCGCGTTGAGTTAAAGATACAGGAATTATAGGATGGGATATTTATGATTTATTTTCTTAGAATGAAAATGTAAAAAAGTAAATAATGTTCGTGTTAAACAGTACAGAACAATTATTTCTAATAAAATATAGCATATCTATTTTAATTTTCGTCGGTGAAACAACGAGTCATTAGAGCGTAGATTTTAGTTATGAGAGCCAAGTAAGCTGGGGGTTGGATCACGCCTTGTTCAAATTATTCCGAATTTTACTTGGCAGAATATAATGAGAAATCAATCCCTGGAAAAGATGTAGCCAGTACCATAAAAAAATTTATTGTAGTTTCGTGGAAAATTGACGCGTCATGCCAATATCAAACTGAAATCAAATAATTATATTTCCCTTCGTAACTTGCACCTTTTAGGAGACAGAAATTGTCCTTGATATTTTTCAATTCGAAATTCAATATTTTATTCTCGAACTCTCCATATTTTAGTAGAGACGCGTTCTCTGGCAAAACAATATTTTATATTACCTGCAATTGACTTGCTGTCATATTTTTTTTGTAACTGAAGAAGTGTTGTAATTATATTTCAGCTTATGTGCACAATTTCAAGGACCCTACTAGAATAAACTACTTGCTAAAAATAATGGGAGACATTTTTTGGTAAAATGTTTCTATAAACAAGAATGTGTCGGTCGTTTGCTAAAAATAGGGAATTATTCTTTATTTTCTTTCTTATTTACTTTTTACTTATTATTATTATTATTATTATTTGTTTTTTTTTTTTTTTTTTGTTTTTTTTGCTCTATCACAGTCCTCCAATTCGACTGGGTGGTATTTATAGTGTGGGGTTCCGGGTGCATCCTGCCTCCTTAGGAGGTCCATCACTTTTCTTACTATGTGTGCCGTTTCTAGGATCACACTCTTCTGCATGAGGCCCGGAGCTACTTCAGCCTCTAGTTTTTCTAGATTACTTTCAGGGATATTGGGATCGTGCCTAGTGCTCCTATGATTATGGGTACGATTTCCACTGGCATATCCCATATCCTTCTTATTTCTATTTTCAGATCTTGATACTTATCCATTTGTTTTCCCTTTTTTTTCCCTCTTTCTCTTCAACTCTGGTGTCCCATGGTATTGCGACATCAATGAGTGATACTTTCTTCTTGACTTTGTCAATCAACGTCACGTCTGGTCTGTTTGCACGTATCACCCTATTATTATTATTATTATTATTATTATTATTATTATTATTATTATTATTATTATTATTATTATTATTATTATTATTATTATAACAAATGCTCATTGGTCGTTTGGTCAAAATGTCAATTCTGTCTATTATCATCATCATCATCAAAATTTTAATTTATTATTATTAGTTATTATTAGTTATTATTATTATTATTATTATTTTATTATTATTATTATTATTCATCACATTCATTGGTCGTTTGGTCAAAATGTCAATTCTCTCTATTATTATTATTATTATTATTATTATTATTATTATTATTATTATTATTATTATTATTATTATCTATATCAAGAATTCATTGGTCGTTTGGTCTAAAAAGGAATTCTGTTCTTCTCTTATGTACTTATCTATTATATTATTATTATTTTATTATTATTATTATTATTATTATTATTATTATTATTATATTATTATTATTATTATTATTATTATTATTATTATCTATATTCAAGAATTCATTGGTCGTTTGGTCAAAATACGAATTCTGTTTCTTCTCTTATGTTCTTATTTTATAATATTATTATTATTATTATTATTATTATTATTATTATTATTATTATTATTATATTATTATTATTATTAATATCTAAAACAAGAATTCATTGGTCGTTTGGTCAAAATATGAATCCTGTTTATTCTCTTATATACTTATGTATTATGTATTATTATTATTATTTTATTATTATTATTATTATTATATTAACTCCTTCCGTTCTCACTGTATTTACCTCGATTAAGGAAAGCTGGTCATTGCATTTTCTGTTTGAATCTCCGTC
>NC_061087.1:102564608-102574677 GCF_015104395.2 Macrobrachium nipponense | reverse complement strand
TTCGTAAGTATTTCTGGTTCCTTCCGTCTCCTATGTGATATTCTTAGTAGAGTGGTTTTTCTTAAACTAAAGGAGATGATTCAAACGGATAAGTTGAAAAAGGATATAACAACTTTATTCTGTAACTCCATAATAAGAGAGACAGTTCGGTCGGGAGACCGATATGTTTGATCGCTGGTAATGAACTGAACTCTTAGAGCATCACGTCGATAGCGAAACATTAGCTATCTCAGCGATTCATATAAAAACATATGTAGTCCGCCGGCTCGGAAGTTACAAGTTTCCGGCGTAGGTTAACAGGTCAACCACTTCCCATGGAAGTTGTTGTGCAAAGTTATCAGTAATGCAAAACGATGACATTTCTAAACAGATTTAAACCAGGCTACTGCAGACATCGCATAGTGTAATCTAGATCTGCATTGGTCATGTAGGACCCTCCTAATTCCAATGACCTCAGGTCATGGGTTTTATTACGATTATGTAATTCTAAAATGTATTTATTACATTAGGCTCGGACAGCTACCATTCAAGCCTTGAATAACAAAAGTTACTTTAAACATTGTTTCTTAGGAGCGTGCTCGTAACATATGTTTAGGTATAAACATAACAAGTAATTAAATGCATAAAAAGGTTCTGTTACATACCCTTTTTGACATATTCATAAACAAAGATAAATGCATGGAAAATCTAGATCCATGTTTGGTAATAATAATGATTAGGTACCCAAAAATAATCAAAAGGTAAAAATCAAAGGATTAACATGTATACATGATTAATATGATAATAGGTAACCTGATTAAGAATAGTGGTTACTGATAGATTATGGTAATAGGTAACCTGATTAAGAATAGCGGTTACTGATAGATTACAAACATGATCATGGATAATTGTTAAAGAGTACTTGTCACTCTTTGTAATAGGTAAATATAATGGTACAATTGTATAATAGTATAATTGTGGCCAGATTAATATATAGGGCTGGTATATTTTATTAGGTGCCCGAAAAATACCTTTAGGAGTATATTAATGTATAAGATTGGGCTATAATATTTTATTAGGTGCCCGGGAGATACTTTAACTGTTCAAATGCAAAGGCGTGAGTCTTTCTTGTCCTACATTTTTTGCCAGCATACAGACCGCTTTTCACACAACACAATTCCAGACAATTTTCCTAGGCACAAAATGAAATGGCCAATTTCAGGCGGCCCTAAACTCAAACGACTTGAGTTTAACGGGTACGTCATCTGGACGGGACAATACGTTTCCTTGGAGATCCTTCTGTGTACGCCTCAGCCTACGCCAAGCAAAGATGTTGACGGCGATAACCAATATGGCCGTCACGCTGAACACGGCCAGCAGAATGTAGTAACGAAGATTTTCTCCACCTGCATAAGTCGGTGACGCGTGGTTCATCTCAGCCAGTGCGTCAAACGATGAGCCACCGCGCGTTGTATGGGAGAGGTAGTGATGGGATAATTGTAGACGCCCAAGTATAGTTCGCAAAATACGCCTTCTCACGTATTATCGTGTTGACCCCTCTGACGGTGTAGTTTGTAGATGTCCCCGTACAACCATCACCTGCTACAAAGATTGGGGAATGGGCGGTGGTCCCATCCGGGCATACGACGTGGAAACCGGCTTTGTCGTAACGGATCCAGGAGCCATTATTCATTCTGTAATTGAATTTATTACCGTAAAAGGGATAAAGTTTTCCCAGACAAACCTTCGCTTGTATGAGAGAGAAAGCGTTTAGCACTATGCCTAACTCACATGAATCCGTTGATATAGGATAGAATTCAAAAGAGTCAGCTGTACAAATTTTATTATTCATGGCTTCTGAACAGTGAGTGAGTTTATCTAAGTCTTTAATGACTGTAAATGATTTCCTATCAGAAGAAATCAGAACATGCCCCGTCAAATTGGATAATACTGGACTTGAGTTATTCGTCATGAAAGTAGGAAACGGTGCTATTTTGTATGATTGCCAAGCATCGGAAGAATCAAAAGGTATAGTGATCATAATCCTGTAATTTTCAACGCTGATGATATTAGGCTATAATAGAACTCTACTTTATGGGCGCCTAATAAAGGAATATAACCTAGTTTCTCCCGTCCGTTCTCCAAAGTTAACGTCAGATCTTTAATAGGCATGAGGTGTGGAGATAACACACCCTTTGTCGCTAACGTAATAGCTTCTACATAACCATTTGATTTCTCAATAAAATGTGATATTTTCACACGGATATGATCTATTTTCGAACTATAGTAAGCTAACGTAGCCAGCAAATGTTGAACTTCCATAACCTGATCGATATTATTTGAATGTTCGTTTACTAAACTCATTATTTGATTGATTGAAGATAACTGACTGCGAAGTTCAGACAAAGCTAATTCGGTTTTGTGTTGCAAAAACTCAATTCTTTTATTTTGATTATTTATCTTAAGGCGATTTGAAATTCCTAAGCCTAGATTCGCAACAGATCCTAAGATGTTTATTCCAGCCAGAATAAGCGGGTTGGCGCGTTCGATTATTGTGCCGACAGACCACATCAGCAAGTCACGAGCAAGTTCCTCTGCCTCGGCGGTTTTTATTTTGTATGTCATAAGACAACATTTCCGTGACGCTTAGGGTTTGAGCTAGCGAAATCTCTGAGTTAGCATGAAAATTACGTTGGTGCATTTCCTTAAGCGAAATGGCAAACCTCATCAGGTCATTCTTTAAGTTAAGGACGTCATCTTCAGGCAAAAATATGGCCTGCATATCCACTTCTATGACTATATTACTTGACACTATAAAAATGTTGTCTGTTCTCTCGATAATCGAGCCATGATTAAATTCTATTTCTTTCGTCTTAGCGCTCATTTCCATACAACAAAGATGTCTGAACACACAATATCACTCCTAACAATAACAGATTCATTTTTGAAAACCTGCAATGAGTAAAATATATGTAATAACTCGTGTAAAAGAATAGGTTTTACATACAAATATGATTAATATATATATATATATATATATATATATATATATATATATATATATATATATATGTATATATATATATATTTAAATTATTATACAAGTTTCATAAATACAACCATTTTTTCCCTCACTCCATCTACCTTTCTTTAGATTCTGATATGTGCCAATGGAACTATTCTCACATCAGTGGGTTTGGATACATTTTGAACCCTAAATCTATTGGCCGTTAATATTTCTAAAATGTTAAACGGGCCTTCAAACTTAGGTGTCAGTTTATAATTTAAACCTTTACGTACGTATACTTGTATGTATACCTGATCGCCCCACGGCATATTTCTAGTTGGCTTAGCTATTTTATCATGATTTCTTTTCATTATTATTTGTGCTTCTTCTAGATTCTTACGAAGTATATTATATCGACTTATGCTTGCATCCATAACATCCTTTAGAGGATTTGATAAATTAGTTGTAGGCGTTAATACATGGAAAGGTGTTCTAGCTGGGATACCGTACAGTGCCTCGTGCGGTGTCATTTTAATAGACACATGATACGAGTGATTAAGTGTGCTTAGTACCGCAGGTATGGCAATGTCCCAGTTGGGGTCTGCCCCCCCTAAAGGTGACCCTTAAAAATGTTTAAAACCTTAACGATTTGCCCTTTCCACTAGCCCATTAGACTCTGGGTGATAGATTATGGTATTGATTTTCTTTATGCAAAGGAATTCGCACAAGGAGTTTAGGAAATGATTATTGAACTCCCCGCCCGAGTCTGATATAATGGCGTGTGGAATTCCATGTTTACAAATGTAGCACTCGTAAAACTTTCTAGTGCACTCGACTGCAGTTTTTGTTTTAAGCGCTATCAGTTCTGTATATCGAGTCAAAGCATCTATGATTACTAGGAGGTGCTTATTTCCTCTGTCTGACTCGTAAAATCCTGTTAATAAATCTAAGTGTACTCTTTCAAAGGGTTGATTTGGCACGGGGTAAGCCCCTAGGCTGACAGGTGTCTTCGTGTGCCCTTTGTATTCTTGACAAGTGCGACAATTTGCTATGTGCTTTTTTATATCTGTAAGCATCGTATGCCAATAAAATAAGGATTTGGCTTTCTGTGACATTAGGGAATAACCCGGGTGTCCATGCAGTGGATTTTCATGCAACCATTTTAAGACAGTGGGTATGAGTGAGATAGGTACCACCACCTGGTTGTTATTCAACTGTTATGTGTTGCGGGTTTTCCTCGTCACGGATCTACACAGGATATTATCTTGGATGATATAATTCTGCTGCTTATACTTTATATATTCCTTTTCCTTCGGATTTCCGTTTAACGCAATGATGATTTTTTCTATTTGCGGATCTTTTCTTTGTTCCGTCTGTAATAGTTCAGCACTCCAGCCCAGATCTTCCTGTTCAGATATAGTTTTAACAATGGGCGTGGAGGTTGAGATATCTATTAATTCAGCTAATGGCTCGGTACAAGATGAAGAGGGGTTGCGTGATAATGCGTCGGGTATTTACCTGCTTTCCCAGGTAAATACCCGATCCTCGCGCCAAAGTCCTGGATGATCATGTGCCACCGAGTTCGCTTAGGGCTGTGACTAAAGCCTTTAAAGAAGTCGGTTAGGGGCTTATGATCAGTGAGAACCTTGACGGGATAACCGTATATTATAAATTTAAAATGCACGAGTGAATTAACAATAGCGAGCCCTTCCTTGTCTATTACTGCATATTTACTTTCGGAAGGTCTCAGTTTACGTGAATAAAAAGCTATAGGGAAAAACTGTTTATCATATTGCTGAAGCAATACCCCACCTACTCCTAGGTCTGAGGCGTCTGTTGCTATGAAGAATTCCTTACCGAAGTCAGGAAATTTCAAGATAGGAGAACTACACAGTTCATCTTTCAATTTATCGAACGCCTGTTGATGATTTTCAGACCATATGAAATCTACGCCCTTCTTTATAAGATCGGTTAGGGGAGCGGCTATGATGGAGTAGTTTCCTAATGAACCTCCTATAATATCCGCTACAGCCTAAAAATTGCTGTATTCCCTTGACGTTAGTAGGTATCGGAAAGTTACGGATAGCCGATACCTTATCATGGACTACTTTAAGACCTTCACTAGACACCGTGAAACCTAAATAGACTAGTTCTGTTTTAAAAAATTCACACTTACTTATCTTTACCCTTAAATTATGCTGCCTTAGTCTTTGTAGCACTAACTCTAATTTACGTAGATGTTCTTCTAATGTATTGGAAAAGATTACTAGGTCGTCCATGTAGGCATGTAGGATATCTCCTAACAAGTCTCCAAACACAATGTTTATCATTCTAGTAAAAGTTATGGGAGCACAACGTAAACCCAAAACCAAAAGGCATACGCAAAAATTCATAATGTCCCCTGGCTGTGCTGAAGGCAGTGTATGGGATACTCTCTTCTTCCAACGGAATCTGATGAAAGCCTTTTAGTAGGTCCAAGCTGGTGAAATATTTGTTCTGACCTAGTAGAGATAGGATATCGTCAGTACATGGTACTGGGAATCGGTCAGGGATTGTTTCTTCATTTAAGCGACGAAAATCGACGCATATCCGCCAAGTTCGATCTTTTTTCGGTACTACTATTAACGGAAAATTATAAGGGCTGTTTGATTTCCTAATGACTCCTTCTTTTAGCATTTTACCTACTTCCTCAGTTATCTCATTCTGAAATTTCATAGGAAGTCGGTATGAAGGTACATAGATTACTTTCTGTTTGTCCTTGAGCCTTATTTGATGCTCGATGACATCCGTTTTTCCTAAGGTTCCATCCGTAGTGGAAAAAACATCATGATATTCAGTTAAAAGATTCAAAAATTTCTGCTGAATTTCTTCTTCTTGAATGTCCTTATTGATTTTGTTCTTTATAGATTGCAAAAGGGATTCATCCGCAACTGATTGAGTGTGATTTATCTCAGCTACGGTAAGAATGCGATGTTTATAAACTTCCGCATCCAAGATATGTTGATTTTTGTGGATTACTAAAGTGGTATTCAAATGATTACAGACTTCGATGTGACATTGTTGTTGTGAGCCGACTGTATAAATGGCTTGTGTGACGGATAATCCGTGTGTTTTCAGAGTTTCGGAAAGGATTAACGTTTCAGATCCTGGCAAGGTTTTCTTTACGCGCACTAATATGTTCGAAGTTACGTTCGGCTCGAGAGTTTGCGTGCAAGCTGATATTACGGGCGAGCGAGAGTTCTGTTGGGTTGCATGTATTATTTCTTGGTTCATGAGACAAGTGATTTGGTTCTTCAATATAAGTGACTACTCTGTCTGTCTCTTTACTATCTAAAACTGATTTTAGGGTATTAGAAGACTTATAGAATTTTCCTTTAATATACACGCCGTGTTTTGCAGGTGCTAAGGTAATATTTTGAGTGCCCATAGACGGGTATCCGATAATTACTGCGGGATACATATTAATGTTTTGTACAAACGATAAAGGTATCGGAAAACGTGCGCTTACCGACCCTTGTACTGAACATGAGTTACTCCTACCACATTTAATTCATTATTTCCTATGCCTGAGAGTCTTATTCCGGACTTCTCTATAGGGAAGTTTGAAAAGAGTAAATGATGAGTCCTTAAATCCATGATATTACGTGGACTACCAGAATCAAAGAACAAAGTGAATGACTTATGGTCCAAATTTACTGCATGTAAGGTTGGTCGTAACTCGTCTTGACTAATAATTGCATGAATTTGTTGCAAATCTACGGGAACCTGCACAGATTTTTTGGATTCGGCCGTGTGTTTCATAGGAAAATCGATTGCCTCACAATGATCTGATAAATGATTAAACTGATTATTTGATACAAAAGATGTTGATATTGTTGACCCAACATCGTCCTCTCCCCCCTTGGAGCGAACTACGTGGTATTTGCTTTGTTTAGCACACCTTGAAAATTCGCTTGCCCTTGCAAGTTCTGGCTAGACGGCCCAGGAACAGAGGTACCTGAAGCACGATTTGTTTGTTTCTGCTGTTGAGCAGCATTGCCGTTTGCTTGTTTCTTTTTATAGTACTGAGGACCCTTCTTTTTATTTGCACTGGCAACTGGTTGCGTGTTTGTAGGATTCTGCTGTTGATTCCGCGAGTAGCAACGATTATATGAATGAGTGGAACTATTATGTATTGAACAAAAATGCGTCCGACAGTCTGAAATCATGTGACCTGGTCGTTTACAGTTATAACAAACCATCCCTGCAACTTGATTATTATACCTGTACCACGTTTACTTGTTGTGGCTTTATTCTCATTTTTTGCAAAAACTTGAGTGAGCGAAGGATCTAGGTCGGTACATTTAGACATGTGTTTTTTGATTTGTTTATACATATCTAATTCTGTACTGCTGGGCTGCAATTTTTTGTCAAAACACCGCACTAAAGCTTCAGGCAACATTGCGGTAATGCTCGTAAGGTAAATTAGATGGATAAAATCTTTCATGGCGATTCTGGCACTCGTAACCCACCCGGAGTTACTTAAACTAACTTGATATTCATTTAGCCGGTCGGCAATTAGCGCCGCCCGCTCGACAACATTAAGCTGAGTCATGGAGCCTTGGTTAAGGATATTTCTCAATGCCAATACTACATCTAAAGCCTCTTCACCCCCATACACGGCACGTAATCTGATTTTGAACTCGTCCCATGTAGTCGCCTCTTGGAAAGAAACACCCCTTAGATATGCACTTGCGTCTCCTTTAGCAAAGTCTATGAAGCTTTTGGCTTCCTGTAATTGTACAGCTGGGTCTGTGATGCTTTTTGCATTTAAATGAGCGTCTACAGATGAGATCCATGCCTCAACATTTTGAGGCAGGAACCCATTGACCCGACCTTGAAAAGGGACAATTGCTGACCTCGCGCTCACGAGAGTCACCACATTCGGGTTGCCAGCCGGAGTAGTTGCCATGTTCACTTTTACTTTTTTCTTATCACTTCTATTCCTTGCAGTCCTATCAAAATATCTATAAGAGTACACTCGACCACTACGTAAACGCATATGCAATATACTGTATAAATGTGTTATAGTAATAGGAAAATCCCCCAAAAGATACAGAAATACAGATAATTTGATAAAAATATTATACGGAGAATTCCTGCAAGAAACGATTAGCAACAACGAGAAGAAAAAAAAAAAATCTGCGGGCGAGAACTCGTAGTTGAAGATTGATTCTGTAATGAAGGAAGATTAAGGTGGCGAACAACTCACCCCCAGAATACTGGACGATCGACTCCTGATGAACAACACTTCACTGAGGAAAAACCTGAATAGATAAAATGGTACTTAGCTCAGGATTACATGCTGAAGGATTGTTGACATGGGATGACGTCACAGTTCCTGTCGTCTTCGCGTCGGAAGTCGTGATGACGTCACTGTCTCCTCTCTGGCTCACGTTGCATGAAGAAGTCCAAGATTGATGACGTCACAGCCTCCTTCCTCGCATTGCTTCCTCTTGCCCTACTCTTTGCGTCCTTGCTAGTGATCGCGCGTTGTTTTCTTTATGTGTTTCCTTTATGTGTTTTCTTCTTTCTGTTGATGTTCGATGCTGCTCTCGTCCGGTGTTGATTCTCGGAGATATGTGACAACAGTCACTCAAACGTCGATGTTGATGCTTGTATTCTTCTCGATGAAGGACATATCTTCGTCTTCATAAAATGTTGCGTTGATTGAAGATCCCGTTTCCTCTGTTTAGTATTGATTTTGTAGGTGGAAGTTGGTTATTGTAGTTCTTCGGTCGGCTGATATGGGTCTTGTTAATCTTATTCTTCGTCAAAAGCTGCCACCAATATTAGTCTCTTCGCTTTTGCGAAAGACTGTTTGTTTTTCCTTACGACTGTCATTCGTAAGTATTTCTGGTTCCTTCCGTCTCCTATGTGATATCTTAGTAGAGTGGTTCTTCTTAAACTAAAGGAGATGATTCAAACGGATAAGTTGAAAAAGGTATAACAACTTTATTCTGTAACTCCATAATAAGAGAGACAGTTCGGTCGGGAGACCGATATGTTTGATCGCTGGTAATGAACTGAAATCTTAGAGGCATCACGTCGATAGCGAAACATTAGCTATCTCAGCGATTCATATAAAAACACATATGTAGTCCGCCCGGCTCGGAAGTTACAAGTTTCCGGCGTAGGTTAACAGGTCAACCGCTTCCATGGAGTTGTTGTGCAAAGTTATCAGTAATGCAAAACGATGACATTTCTAAACAGATTTAAACCAGGCTACTGCAGACATCGCATAGCGTAATCTAGATCTGCATTGGTCACGTAGGACCCTCCTAATTCCAATGACCTCAGGTCATGGGTTTTTATTTACAGATATGTAATTCTAAAATGTATTTATTACATATATATATATATATATATATATATATATATATATATATATATTATATATATATATATATATATATATATATATATATATATATATATATATATATATATATATATATATATATATATATATATATATATATATATATATATATATATTATATATATATATATTATATATATATATATATATATATAATATACACAAACACACACACACACACACACGCACACACACACACACACATATATATATATAGTATATATAGTATATATATATATATATATATTATATATATATATATATATATATTATATATATAAAGATAAAAAGGAAAGGTACAAAAGTCAGATCAAGAGAGAGATATTATATTCATCACACAACTGGAAAATAAATTATATATATATATATATATATATATATATATATATATAGATATATATATATATATATATATATATATATATATATATATATTATATATATATATATATATATATATATATATATATATATATATATATATATATACATACATATATGCAAGTATGTATAGTATAATATATATATATAATTATTAATAATAAATAATTATATAAGGCTGACAGGCGAATGGATAGACAGACGGAAATACAAACATACCAGTAAATACAATAGATGACAATAATAATAACAATAATAATAATAATAATAATAATAATAAT
>NC_061087.1:102547108-102559608 GCF_015104395.2 Macrobrachium nipponense | reverse complement strand
TTTAAAAGCACACACACACACACACACACACACACACACACAGAGAGAGAGAGAGAGAGAGAGAGAGAGAGAGAGAGAGAGGACGGTGATATGGGTAAGATCGTGTAATACAACGATAGCCAAGTTATTTTTAACACCAAGTTCTTTTCGTTGATAATCTTGCCAAACACTAAATGAAACCTAATTCAAATCCGTTTTATTTCATCGTTGAGAATTTAATGGTCTTTCCTGATTATGCTTACAGGGAATTTTGTGAGTGTGCAAATAAATATCTTACCAAGACGTGAATTGAAAGTTATATTCTCTGCAAAATAGTCGTTACACGAACCCATTATTTAACTACAGTCGAGGTTGCTATGATTTAATTAAGGAAACATTAACAATATTTTATATATATAACTCATATCACGCTTTTAATATGTAAAATGAGGTATAAGCATAAATAAATGTAGCCAGTTTTAAGAACACGTATGAGTGGATTTTCACTCCACACGGTAGACAGGGATATAGAATAATAATATTGCCAGGACAATCATTCAACTGCATGTAAACAAGGAACTGGATAAAAAGAAAAAAAAAAAAAAAAGGGCGGGCGGGGGGTGGGGAGAATGACAGGTATGGAAAGACAATTTAAAAATAAAGACCTTATGGGAAGAGGATAATAATAATCATAACATAAGTGACATCGATTTAGGCGACTCCATTGAGAATAGTCTCTCCAAACTCGCACAGGCTTTCCACACCCTCCTCCTCCTCCTCCTCCTCCTCCTTCCCCCTTCCTCAAACACCTATTTACGGGGCCCATTTTATCCTAAATCCCCCCATCTCTTTAAGTTGTAGAGGGCTGTTTTGTGGCCCGGTATTGGTTTAAGCCGCCAATATTTGGAAGCTTTCACGTTCGTGTTTGTTCCATTTGCTCACCAGCTTCGGTCGGTCTCCTCTTGTTGTGGCTTCAATTCGGGTTTCCAAATTTGTCCCGAATTCCCCCTTTTTTTTTTATTATTTTCTTTTCATTTTGTCTTTTGGGAACTCTGTGGCCACCTTCGTGTATTTGGTCAGACTGACAGTAGAATTCTGTTAATGGATATCGATTTTTTTTTTTTTTTTTTTTTTTTTTTTTTTTTGTTTTTTTTTTTTTTTTTCAAAGACAGTAAAACGATAATTGTGCCCGATTGAACCGTTGCAATTGGAACGTTTTGTAGTTTAACTCCGTCATTAAACCTCGATTTGAAGTAACAATTGGGGACTGATGAATGGAAATATATTCTCTCTTGGACAGCGAGGTTGCTACGCGTCAGGTTCATCCTTCAAAAATATTCTAAATATTTAAAAAAAATAAATGAAATACATCAAAAACTAGTTTGAAAGCGCTATGTCATTCTGTCGTATTATAAAATTGCTTTTGATTTATTGAAATATATACTATATATATATATATATATATATATATATATATATATATATATATATATAGTATATATATATATATATATATATATATATATATATATATATATATATATATATATATATATATATATATATTAGTAAACACACACACACACACACACACACACACACACACATATATATATATATATATATATATATAATATATATATATATATATATATATATATATATATATATATATTATATTGTATCAAAACTTGAACCTTTAATTTTTTTTATCAATGCAAGGGATTTAGAATTATCATGTCGTGACTACTCTTGACAAAGTATATATATTGATACTTATTGACGATTTATTTGAATTCCATGCAAAATATTTCTTATATAAAAATCCCTGACAAAGCATTAATATCCAGAGTTAACTGTAGAAAGAAAGAATCTGAGATGGAAATCCATTTAGATAAACAATTTTAACCAGATATGTACCAAATACTGGACTGACAGAGAGAGGGGAAGATTGAGAGAGAGACGAGAGAGAGAGAAGAAGAGGAGCGATTGAGGCCGCTGCGAGGGGACAGAGACGAGGGCCAGAGTGAGAGGGATCCGGTCGAGTTAGGTGGCTCGATATACTCCGCATGGAAGGACATTTTAGATGCGGTCGAAGAGAGGGGGCGATCCGGGGTGACCTTTGATGTACCGGTGGACAGAGACAGTAATGAAGACGTACCGGGGGGTAGGAGGATGAGCGAGAGAGAGAGAGAGAGAGAGAGAGAGTGTTGCAAGGAGTTATAAGGATTAGGATGTCTCAAAGATTTGTTAGTCCATCTGAGGAGACATTGTGTGCTCACTTATCTGTAGGAGCAGGTTTTACCGTTTATTCACAGCGACCTAATGATTTTGTCTAGCTTTCTTTTAAACTCTTCCACACTGTTGGAAGAGAGAGAGAGAGAGAGAGAGAGAGAGAGAGAGAGAGAGAGAGAGAGAGAGAGAGAGAGAGAAATTTTCCATGACAGCAGGACATCTCATAAAATGCCTGGAACATACTGATGAAGATAACATCGATATTACAGTACAATCCTTTTTGCCTAGGATAAGACTAGTTCACTTGCGTTGAAGAAGGCAATCAACCTCACAAATTTATCTAAAGCAAGATCCTAGAGATGCTTTCAAGCTTGTTGCATAGGCTACTCTGGGAAGAGGAGTAAGATAATCCAATCAGCATCGATCTCAAGTGCCTGTTGAGAGAAGAAGACTTCCTCCTTCACAGTGCTCCGGGTTTTCCCCTTTTTTCCTCCCTTCCTCAAACACCTGTCCACGAGGCCCATTCTGCCCTAATCCCTCATCTCTTTAAGTTGCAAAGGCTGTCTTGTGTGTTGTTGTTTGTTTAAGCCACCGATGTTTGACAGCTTTCACCTCCGTGTTTGTTCCATTTGCTCACGAGTTTCGGTCGAAGGTTGTCCATCTCCACTCCTGGTTTTCATTTTTCTCTTTAATTTTTTTTTTTTTTTTGGGGGGGGGGCGTCATCTGAAAAGTTTGTGTGGACATTTAGAGACATTTTCATATTACAATGTCATTTTTCAAGGCAGCCACTTCTCGTTGTTGTTATGAAATGATCACCTATGGGATATGTTAATCTTTTGAATGAAAAAGTCATTTACATGAAGCTTGTATTTGTTGATTATTTCGTATGAATCACATTAAAAGAGTGCCTATTTGGCGTTTCCCTTACTTGGGGTGTAAGCCTACAAACTACTTAGTTGTTGTTCTTGTTGGGGGCGGGGTAGGAAGAGGCCAAAAAAAAATATGAAAAAAGATGTTTTACGTTGAGTTAAAGATACAGGAATTTAGTATAGGATATTCATGATCTATTTATTAGAATGAAAATGTGAAAAACTAATGCAGAAAAATTATGTCGAATAAAATATAGCGTATTTATTTTAATTTTCGTTGGTGAAACAAGGCTCTATTTGACCTTAGATTTTACTTTGTTTCCATTTACAACTGAGAATATATGAATGTGTTTAATTTGTCTTTTCTATTTGATCCTTGTTGTTAGTATGAGTAGAACTAAGTATGAGTATTAATTACGAAGACATTAAGACTATAATGTTTACAACTTATGCGTAAGGAAAAAATCTTGCACGCGTCCCAAGTAAGCTGGAGGTCGGATCACGCATTGTTTGTGAAAGCTATGGCTGAGATATTGTTAGTTTAAAGAATTAACAAAATGACCTGTGGAAAGATTATTTTGATCAAATCTTATGACTTTTTCAGTTTCTTTTATTCTGAGGTGGAACACAACAGACAAAACAACACCAGAGGTTGTAGTCAAAGCATCACTTACGTTATGTTATAGAACATTACTGTAACTTTAAGTGGGTCAGTTTTATATAAACCTATTTTGAAAAAACTAAAGTCTATTGAAGGGTTGTCCCATGCCTTAAACTGACAAGCAGATATTTGAAGAACGTTCTAAGGCAGTGGTCTTCAACCTTTTTTAATGCCGTCCACCCCTAGTGGTGATTAAGTAGAAGCTATCCACCCCCCACCCCGAAAAAGTCTCATTAGAAATCTCACGTTTTTAATATCTAAAATATGTTTTATATCTCATTTCTATGACTATGTAAAGAGGTGGCAAACTCGATGTTACAACAGGTAAACATGTATTTGTAGTATGTATTTTAAGAAATATAGGAGAAGAGAAAGAGAGAGAGTCTCTTGTATATTATACACACGTGCAGGTGAGGATCTCGTCCACTATAAGGTGGACTGTCCACCCAGGTTGAATAGCACTGTCTAAGGCAACGGTTTAATCCGTGCCAAACACATGTCTTACTAAAATGCTTAATAATCTCCAAATTAATATTGTAAGGGACATTACTTTGAAAATATATATTCGTATATTCGTATTTATGGCACTTTCTCAGGAAAGAGCATTCTAAAAAGATATTTCAGAGGAAAACTAATTAATACTTTTAACCAAAGTTATCAGGATGAAAGCGTTTTGAATTTACACGAATCTTGACACCAGTTACATAAATTACTTTTTTATGGTAAATATAAACCAATGTAGATATATATATATATCTATATATATATATATATATATATATATATATATATATATATATATATTATATATACATAATTATCCATTATCAAGACCATACCGTGAAACCAGTCATTATCTAAAAAAAGAAAAAAATTCAAATTCAAATACCCACAATCCCACATTTTTTTTAAAAACCTTACACTGAGGTCATTATCTGAGAAAAAATCAAATAAATAACCCTCCCCAACCCCCCTTTTTAAGCCTTAAACTGAGACATCAAGCTAAAAAAGAAGAAGAAGAAAAAAAGAAATATGCTACAGGTGAGCTAAGGAGCTTTTCTCGACGTGTGGCTGAAGCAAGAATATCCCACGAAAAGATTCACTTTTGGGAAAGACGTCCCCACCCCCGCCCACACCAGGAGAACTACACTTCCGGTAGACCCGTCACCCAATGCGATGTAATTTCAGATCGGTCTTTCAAAAGGATCTCTCTCTCTCTCTCTCTCTCTCTCTCTGTCCGAACAAGCCCCAATTATTATATGCAGCGTCTTGATGAAAAATAAGAAAATAAATATAATAGCTATAGTCACTCGGTTCATCAAACGTGAAACAGAGAAATAAATATAAATAATGATAACGTTATTTGTTTTATAAAAAAAATGACAGAAATCAATATAATTTATAATAAAGTTACTTTCGTTTATTAAACGCGAAAGAGATAAACGAATATAATTGATAGTGACATTTTTAATTTACCAAATATGATAGAAATAGATATAGTAATTTATAATGACGATACATGAAAGAGATAAATAAATATTACTGATAATAACGTTATCTAATTTATATAAAAAAGGACTGAAATAAATATAATTTATAATGACGTTACTTTTGTTTATTAAACACGAAAGAGATAAATGAATATAATTAATAATGTTTTTTTTTAATTTATTAAACATGACAGAAATAAACATAATAATGACGTTACTCAGTGTCTCAAGCACGTCTGAAAGAAATTAAACATCGAAAACAATGACGTTACTCCATTTAACAAACATGAAAGACGGATATAAGTATACTTAAGAAACGACCTCTCTTTATTCATCAAACATAGCAGAGAGTCTCGGCGTATTTGCATTCGTAATGGAACCATTCCTTTGTGGTAGCTGATAAAACAAACCACATTTCCCACGGTTCATAAACAGTAATAGTATAGTTAGTACATTAGGATTGCTCAAACGCATGCAGGGCGAGTAGTGGGATGCTAAAGTAAGCTGTAATGATTTTATTCTGTCCTTTTGTATCTACAATTAGTCCTTCTGTAACTAACTTTAGTCCTTCTGTATCTAAAATTAGTCCTTCTGTATCGAAAAGTAGTCCTTCTATACCTAAAGTTAGTCCTTCTGTATCTAAAATTAATCCTGTACCTAAAATTAGATCTTCTTTAACTAAAATTAGTCCTTCTGTATCTAAAATTAGTCCTGTATCTACAATTAGTCCTCCTGTATCTAAAATGAGTCCTTCTGTGTCTAAAATTAGTCCTGTATCCAAAAGTAGTCCTTCAGTACCTAAAATTAGTCCTTCTGTACCTAAAATTAGTCCTTCTGGATCTAAAATCAGTCCTTCTGTATCTAAAATTAGTCTTTCTGTATCTAAAATCAGTCCTTCTGTATCTAACATTAGTCCTTCTGGATCTGAAAATGAGTCCCTCTGTACCTAAGATTACTCCTTCGATACTTGATATCACCCTTCTTCCAGCGTGGTAACTGAAGCACTTTCTTTATTGACTATTTTTTCATGTATTTTTCTATTTGAAAGTAAACAAATAGTCTGCTTTCCTTTAAAATGTTTACTTACTTTAAAAAAACTATCAATCATAACAGACATTTGAGTTGAATATCCACGATATATATTTTAAAATGAGCTATAAGCACAAATATACATTTGTCGAACCATATTATACCATGATCAAATCATTTTCAAAATGGTTTTGACGCCACGCAAATCGCAGCTTTCAAAAAGATATATATATATATATATATATATATATATATATATATATATATATATATATATATATATAATATATATATATATATATATATATATATATATATATATATTATATATATATAAACTATTTATCTCTCAGACTCGTCCAGACGCTTATCTGTTGTTTATTCACGAATTTACGAATGCAAACACCTGCTTTGTTTGCAATTCGATTCGATCGCTGTCCATCCAAAACAAAGGCCCAGTAAACAAACTAATCGCAAGGAATATGTTACACTTTCCAAAGCAGAAAACCAAAATAGTTTTTTTTTTTTTTACGAGGCTTTCACAGAGAATGGCGAAAATTGTTTGACGTGATTTAAACCTCTCACAACAACTGCCCCGAATAAATTGTTTTCTATTGAATTCGAAAATATTGTTATTCGCATAAAAAAAAACAAGAACGGCAGGAGTTTTTTTTCTTTTCATCCACAAAACATATTGTACCTTTGGAGGACAAAAAAGAAAAAAAGAAAAAAGAAACGAAAGTTTTGATAACATTCGATACTTCGTTTTTTTTTTTTTTTTTTTTTTTTCACGTGACCCCTGGTGAAAGCATGGATGGTTTCGTCTGTCAGGGGTTTGAATATGTTTAAGAAAGGGGTTGATATTCTATTTTGTAAAAAAAAATAAGTCTATTTTGAAATATAAATGAAGTTCAAGCAATGCTGAAGATCTTGTTACCAAGGTATGCCTAATTAGTTCTGAATAAGCGCTGTGTATTGATGCTAATATCATTTTAAAGCATAATAAATTCTCGAATGTCAATGTATATATGAAATCATCACATACAATTATATTTACATAGACGTAAGTTAATGTTTGAAGTCCTGCCACACAAGTTTAAATTTTATAAAATAATTTCCTGCTTCAAAAAATTATTTCATGCTTCAAAGTTCGTATTTTGATTTTTTTTATAAAAGAATTAATTTTCATTAATCGCAAGCAGGTATGCTTTGAAGTGCTGTCTCACAATTCTAGGTTTTATGAAATAATTTTTTGCTCAGAAAAATAATTTCTTGTTTCAAAGAATTTATCTTATAATTGTTTTTATAAAACAAATATTTTTTCTTTTATTTCCAACTATGCTTTGTTGTGCTGTCCCGCAATTTTTGTTTTTATAAAATAATTTTTTTACTTAAAAAAAATTTCTTGCTTCAAAGAATTTATCTTATAATTGTTTTTATAAAACAAAAAAAATTTATTTTATTTCCATCGAATATGTTTTGTAGTGTTGCCACAATTTTAGGTTATATAAAATGATTTCTTGCTTAAAAACATTTCTTGCTTCAAAGAATTGATCTTATAACTGTTTTTATAAAACAAATATTTTTTCTTTTATTTCCTACTATGTTTTGAAGCGTTGCCACACAAGCTTAGATTTATTTTTCCTTCAGAAACGAATTCCAAGCTAACTTCGAAAACCTGGATTCTTTGAAGATCACCAGAAACGGAGAAACGAGAAAAGAAGTGGAGGAGGGAAGCTGAATTAATACGTAAAAAAAGAGAAAAAAAATTGTCATTACCCATGGAATAAATCTCTGACCATTTTTTACCTGCGTCCCCAACAGAAGGTTGGGGAAATAGAAAAAAAAAATGGCACCTTCGGAAAATGATGGCAATTCATTTTTCCTGTCATAATTCTCGCCCCGCCCTCCCATGCCAATGGGTAGAAAACGTGAATAATAATAATAATAATAATAATAATAATAATAATAATAATAATAATAATAATAATAATAATAATAATAATATTCTATTAAAAATGATGGCTGAATTCACAGAATTGATTTTATACAAAAATCTGTCAATTCTCCTTATAACGTGTCTTTCTGGCACGCTGGTATTACACAGCACGATAAATATTGGACATCTGCTTTGTAATACCAGCGTGCCAGAAAGACAAATCATAAGGAGAATTGAAAGAATATTGTACAAAATGAATTGTGTGAATTCTGCCATTATTTTTAATAAAACATGTTTGAAAGAAGGTCTGTTTCCGGCATACACAAATAATAATAACTAATAATAATAATAATAAATAATAATAATAATAATAATAATAATAATAATAATAATCAATAATAATAATAATAATATTTTGGTAGAAGACCCTCTTTTAGGCAAATGCTGTTAAAAAGAATGGCAGAATTAAGCTAGTTGATTTTATATATAGTTTTTTTCTATTTTCCTTACAATTCGCTTCTCAGGCTCAGCGATATTTCTGAGTAACTGGCCAATATTCATATTGGGAATTTTAAAAAAATTATAAATGCTAAGGTAATCTTTTATTAGAACAGGATATCAGGTCCAGGTCAAGCAGGGGTCGTCGTCATAGCCGGTATTATTCCGTAGGCGTAGTTCAGTTCCAGGGCGGGGTCGTCACGTGATACCAGCTATACCAGCACCAACACCTGCCCTAAACCAAAGATGACCCCGGCCCGGAACTGAACTACGCCTACGGAATAATACCGGCACTAACGACGAACCCTGCTTGATCCGGACCTGATATCCTGTTCCAATAAAAGATTACCTTCAGCATTTATAATTTTTTGAAAATTCCCAATATGAATATTGGCCAGTTACTCAAAAATATCGCTGAGCCTGAAAAAGGAATTGGAAGCAAAATAGAAAAAAAAACAATATATAAAATCAACTCGCTTAATTATGCCATTCTTTTTAATAGAATAATAATAACTAATAATATAATAATAATAATAATAATAATAATAATAATAATAATCATACTATAATGGGCTTAATATCTGTCTGTCTGTCTGTTATTCAATCACGGGCCAAACGGCTGGTCAGATGGGCATGAAACTTGGCAGGGTTATGGTGGGGACCCCTAAGATGGTTTGTAATGAGTTTCATCCAACCTAACCCCTTCTTTGTAAGGGGTGGGGGTGAGAAGGCATTTCCTGAAACGGAGCAGTTTCTGGCCGTGAAACGAGGCTGGTTATTCCCGTAGACTTAGTTACTTTACGATTTTTCGCACATAATTTCTGTACAACTTCCCCGGAGAAAGTCGCGAATATTTCAGCTCGGACACAATAGAAGATGAAAATTATCATCAATATCTGCAAGATTTTTTGAATAACTTAAATCCATCGGGACTGCCAGTGCACAAAATAACGTTGAAGAAGTACTGCCCGGTAATATTGCTTCGTAATTTCGATCCTGCCAATGGACATTGCAACGGAATGAGGTACACCGTTATGGAGCTAAACTCCCACGTCATCAAAGCAGTGCAGTGATAGCAACCGGCCCTCACACTGGCAAACGTCTGTTCATCCCCCGGATTCTTCTGATGCCTTCGGACAACCAGTTTCCGTTCCAGCGCAGGCAGTTTCCCATCAACCTAGCCTTCTCATTCACTGCAAACAAGTCGCAGGGCCAGACTTTGGATCGTGTTGGTGCGTTTCTGCCGTCACCCATGTTCACGCATGGCCAACTGTATGTGGCGATGAGCAGAGCAACTGACTCTGCCAACTTGGAATTAAGTTGTGGACAAACTGATAATATTGTGTACAAAGATGTTCTGAAGTAGGTATGTATAAAAATCGCCCTTATTTTAATATTGCTGAACAAATAGTACATATAAATTTTTCACTTCTGCACCTGTATTTTATCACCCATCGTAGATGGGTAAGTTTGCTAGTAATAATAATAATAATATTTGTCAGATTTAGTGGCATTGTTGGAACAAGCGTATTCCGCTTGTTTCTTAGTATTGATTGTTTATCTGATAACCATTAACCTGTTCTTTTATTTGGAGGGTCAAGTGAGTTGACGTGTCGGACGATGTCTGATTTCAGTCAGTCAGTCAGTCAGTCAGGTATGATTACCTGTGGACCAGAATGGGGCAGCGTCAAGTACTGGACACCTGGTTATTTGGTGTCAAGTCGTCGCACGGAGTATGACTTCGAGTTTGAGGTCGGCAGCCTATGGCCAGCATTAGCGTGTTTTCGTCGTCGAGAGGACGAAGTGTCGAATGCGACCTCACTGGGCAGCAGCAATAGCGTGTTTTCGACATCGAGAGGACGACGTGTCGCGTGCGATCTCGCTGGGCAGCAGCAATGGCGTGTTTTCGTCGTCGAGAGGTGTCGAGTGTGACCTCATTGGGCAGCAGCCTTGGCCGGAATTAGTGTGTTTTCGTCGTATGGAGAACGACGTCATGTGGAGTGTGTCTCCACTGGGCATCATTGGTGTATTTTTGTCAGCTGGGGAGCGACACTCTGTGGAGGGTTAACCTCATTGGCAGCGTGGAGCTGTATTGATGACCTTGTGTATAGGTTTGTCTGTTGTTGCTGTGTCGTAAGCTGTAATCTTCTTAGGTGGAGTGTGACCTTTGTAGGTTGATCTAATGATGCCTTGTTTTGCCTTATTCTCGGAATTGTAATATTTTTACTGCTCACTTACAATGTTTATTATTTTCATATTTTGAATGATGATTTAAGTGCTGGTGGTTAACTGTCTTTATATTTAATTTTGATGCTTGAGTAATTTGGAGTAATACTGCTTGTACATTTTGAATGTGTAATTTTGTGCCTGATTATTTATTTAAATAACGTTGCATATAATTATGTAAATATTCTGTTTAACTTCGAAGTAATATTAATTCTGGTACAGACTCATTTTGAGTGATTAAATTTTGATTTATGGACTGTTATGCTGCTTTTAAATAACTCTATGTATCCACTTATGGATGATCTAATTTAAAGGTTATTGACTGACGTACTGACTCATTTGTATAAAGGTGCAAATACGTAATTGTAATAAAGTAGTTTAAGGTAACTTTACTTTGTTTTAGTTCCTCCATCCGTTGCTGGGCTCTATCTCTGCCAGTTTTTCCAGTCCCGAATGTTCTAAAACTTAAAGAACCTGATGAACCATTGACAGAGTTAATAATAATAATGATCTAATAATAATAATAATCTAATCTAATAATAATAATAATAATTGAAAAAGAAACCCACAAATTCAATTTGTAACTTGTTTACTTGTAAGTATTTACATTTAGTTTTACTCCACACTCGAGTACTTTCAGGCCCTTCTGTGGCCCATTCTCAAGAGATGTTTGGGATGTTAGCCTGGGTCAAGGCCCAGCAGTCTTCTGCTGGGCCTTGACCCAGGCTAACATCCCAAACATCTCTTGAGAATGGGCCACAGAAGGGCCTGAAAGTACTCGAGTGTGGAGTAAAACTAAATGTAAATACTTACAAGTAAACAAGTTACAAATTGAATTTGTGGGTTTTCTTTTTCAATCTTCAGAAGAAAACTGAAGAAGTTTTTGTTTGGTTAATAATAATAATAATAATAATAATAATACCAATAATACTAATAATAAGAGCATCAAGGAAATAAATACCCTAATCCAGACTGTAAGGATTGTATCTGGGGACATCAGGATGGAGTTTGGAATAGAAAAATGCGCCTTAGTCAACATACAAAAGCAAATTAACGAGAACTGAAGGGATAAAGCTACCAGATGGGAGCAACATCAAACACATAGATGAGACAGGATACAAATACCTCGAAATAATGGAAGGAGGAGATATAAAACACCAAGAGATGAAGGACACGATCAGGAAAGAATATATGCAGAGATCTCAAGGCGATACTCAAAGTCAAAACTCAAAGCCGGAAAATATTGTTAATAAAAGCCATAAACACATGGGAAAGGCGCCCCAAGGAATGCCAGTAATCAGATACAGCGCAGGAATAGTGGAATGGACGAAGGCAGAACTCCGCAGCATAGATCAGAAAACCAGGAAGGAACAAATGACAATACACAAAGCACTACACCCAAGAGCAAATAGGACGGAGACTATACATAACACGAAAGGAAGGAGGGAGAGGACTACTAAGTATAGAGGACTGCGTCAACATCGAAAACAGAGCACGGTGGGGCAATATCTGAAACCAGTGAAGACGAGTGGCTAAAGAGTGCATGGGAAGAAGGACTAATAAAAGTAGACGA
>NC_061087.1:102522108-102542108 GCF_015104395.2 Macrobrachium nipponense | reverse complement strand
AGGAGTGGTGAGTGTTAAACTATTGTTTTGAAGGAGTGGGTTTTTGTTTAAATATTTCAGGGTTATGGGATTGGTTCAAGAGGTCAACAATTTTTCTTGTCTTTGCCCCATAGTGACGTGTTTTCTTTATTTGCACGTGTTTATAATAGACGTATTTGTCTTTGTTTTAAACACATAAGAATGTATTAAGGTGTGTATTGTTCTATGCATGTGAACTGTGCTTGGATAATCATATCTGGCTTAGAGACACAGAGCGGCCACAATTTTACGGGCTCAGCACATTTCTGCAGAGAAGCGCGTCGCATTGCGAGGGTATATTGGCATCCCTCGGGGGGATAGTCGCATGGAGGGTACCACTGGCCTCCCTCGAGAGATAGTGCAGGGATGGGTACTAGTGTATACCTTGGAAGGGGTCCTCAGACACTGTTCAAAAGGGAGAGGGGGGTATTACTGGTATGCCTCGGGCTGTTCTGCCGCTCGACCTGAGGGGTTGTTCTCACGGGGGGGAGAAATTTTTTTTTGTTGTTCTGGATCCCCCCTTTTTGTGTGGGTGAACTCCCCCTTTTTTTTTTTTTTTTTTTTTTTTTTTTTTTTCTTTTTTTTTTTCTTTGTGTTGTGGGGATGGGTGGCCTGGGCCCCCTTGACATTGAATGCTAAGAATATCAGCCTGATTGATTAGTTTGATGAAGTGAAATGCCTGTGGAGTCTTTTTTTAGAAAAGAGATTTTTTTTTCTCTCCCTTGGATGAAGAGAAAAGGAAATAAAAAGAGATTTTTTCTTTTCCGTGAAATGAGGGAAAAGTAGTTAACATGCACGGGATGTGTTATATGTTTCTTTGTGCCTTGAAAGACACAAATATAAGGGGATACACAGATTATTTTTTTTTATTGTGTTGGAGAAATTACTTTGAAATGCCGATGATTGGTGTTGTATCTGTGTTGTGTGGCAATAGTGTTATGTCATGGGGTTGCATGTGGAAATGGTGGTATACCGTAAGATTCAGCATTACTGTTGTATGCTATTTTGAATTCACCCTTACTTGAGATTTTTGCAAGAGAATTATTGCTATGAAGAGTTATTATTATTATTAATAATTGTTATACTTGAGATGTGTTCACGGGAGGTTTGCTTAAGTATAATTATCATTACGAGGAGAATTGTTTTACGAGAGAGTTTTGAGACTTTCATGGGAGATTAGTTGATAATTATTACAGATAATTATTCAAGGAGAATTATTACAATGAATTAATGGGGAAGAAGTCTTGTGTTAATTATTTGTTGAGTTTTGTAACTTTGGAGAATATTTCAGTCATTCACGGGATGAGTTTTGCTGAATCTTGATGAATCTGACTGAATCTTGGTGAAATTGTGTGGAATCTTGCTGAATTTTGTGCTGAATTTTTGGAGAATGGACAAGCATTAAAATTGGTGATATTTTTTGTACGATACTGAGATTTGATGATAGCAATTTTTTTTTGGTGATTTTTTGTGATAATGATATTTCTGATACTGATTTTATATATACTAATACTGGGTGGCCGTAATGCTATCAAGGGAGGTGAAATCTTTTTCTGATTTTGGGAGGAACTAACACACATTTTAGTTTTTTTTTCTTTTTTTATAAGTTCAGCAGATATTGCTTGACTCTAGTGATTACGGGAGATAGTTAATGGTGCCGTTAATTTTTCTTTTCTCCTTTTTTGAAAATTAGCCATCGCTGACACAAGTTTTTTTTACCATGGGTGAATTTGAATTTATTTTTCTCTCCAGTTGGTGTGAATATTTTTTAATATCTCAGTTCATGAGTAGAGTCATTGTTCGGGAACGTGTTCGGTGTTGTTTTAGCTATTTGATGCTATAGAGAAATATATGGGAGAATTTTTGTTTTTGCACGTTTGAATGCATACGTAATGGCACTACATTTTTTCTCTGGATATTTGTGTTCCAGAAATTGTGAGTTTTCTTGCACAAATACCCTTGTTTGTATTTGTGAAACAACTTTGTGAGAGATAAGAAAACTTGGTTAAGTTTTCTAGTGGCTTATGTCGTAGTGCATATGGAGAAAGTCTTTGCTTAGACACTGTAATTTGGAGTTCTGTTATAATGGAGTGGGGGCACATGGGTGATTTTTTTCTAGAATTTTCTAGACAGTTTTATTTGCCGAGTTTTTGCTCTTTTTTAGCAGTTATGCTAAATGGAGAGAGTTTTTATAGTTTTTTACTATAACATCGAGTTATTCTCTGGAGAATTGGAGTTAGAATTGAGATATAATTGTGATATATTATTTTGGAGTGATAATTGGAGGTATATATTTTGGAGTTATAATTTGAGATATAATATATGGGAGATATTTTTTGGCCATTTTGATATTTGCCAATGTGATGAGAGCTATGTTTAGTTCAATTATTTTGCAGCCATCTTTGTTGCAAATGGAGACACATTTTTTTGGTTTGGAGATTGGATGGGGCAATATTTGTGAGTGTGTGAGTTAGATGCCTAGAGCACATTTTTTGGAGATATATTTTTGGAGCCTGTTTTGTTCCACATGGAGTTATTGGGGAAATAGAGGTAAATATTTTGTATTTGCCGAAATTGGGAGGTGATATTCTCTATTCCTGGAGTGTGTCTTTTTTTTTTTACTGACATGTGGCTATTAGAGAAATAAGAGAATAATATAAGGGGTTGGTTATTAAATGGAGGAAATATTTTTATAACCGGAGTGGTGTTATTAATATGGTGTCTCATAATGGGAGTTGGAATTACTCTTGGGCGGGTGACTCTCTTTTTTGTTTTTTGTGGTATGGAGTTTTTCTTGAGCCAAGAGAAGATTTCTGTGGTTCTCTTTTTTGGTTTCGTGACTATTTAGAGAGAAGTGGCATTACTGCATTACGAGTCATATGGAGAATGTGGTGGGCATTTTTTATGTTCAACAAGTGTTGTTATTTTTGGAGAAATATAATTTGGGAAAAAAAAGTCATGTTGAGAGAATAAGTCTTCGAGACAAATTTTTGAACACATTAGTCATATCCTGGAGTTAATTCTGTGAAATGTGTCAGTTAGACCTTTTTTTCTAGAGAATCATGAGTTTCCAAAACTTATGTGTCCCCTTACTGGACAATTTTTGTGCTGTTGTTTGAGCATGCGTCCGCAGGCGATTTTTCTGCTGACAGGCGATGTGATGAGCGCTGTGCTGTTTCTTTCCCTCTGATGGTGACAGATCAGAAATTTTTCGCAATATCTGGAAATGTTGGCTATATAGCATTTCACGAAAGCGCATGTGTAAGAGTTTGCTTTCTGGCAAATTCCGTGGCTTTACATGGCGCATTTCTTGGGGATAAAACACGCGGGAGTTATGCATATTATACATGTATTATGTATTTTGTGATTGGGGAAATCTACTTGTGATTATCTTTTTTTTATTATTTTTCTTCCTTTTCCTACGAGATATATAATTTGGGGTTTTTTTTTTTTTTGGGGATTGAGCTTAAGTAGCATTTCTTTTTTGGACGGGAGATTTGATTTTACCGGGAGATGTAATTTTTCTGGGGTTGCTGCTTAAGTAATGGGAGTTTGACATTAAGTTCGCATTGTGATTAGTTATTGAGCAGTAAAGGGGTTTTTGCTGTTAAAAGTTGGAGATTTTTGCTGATTTTGTGGTTGTTTAAATGTCAGAACTTGAGAGAACATTTTTGGGCCTGGGTGTTACGTGATTCTTTTTTTTCCTTGAGCTTATTGCGATTTTTTTTTTTTTTGTTTTTTTTTTTTTTTCTTGTGAGAACATTCGAGTTTGAAATGTGAGTGCAGAATTCCGTGGAGTTGCTGTGATTTCTGGGTTGTGTGTGTGCTGATGTGTGAGTCTGGAAAATTGAGTTGGAGAACTTGATGTTTTTTTTTTTTTCTTAGAGAGTTGTGATAATGACTTGTCATTTTAGTAGTCGTATTTAAGGGAGTTAATTGGGAGACGTTCAGTTGGTATTTCTGACTTTTTGAGATCATTGTTTGATAGAAGTAGTATGTTTGGGTTAATTTTTCTTTTCTTGGATTGACCAGTGACTGACTGACATACTAACACACCCAAAAAGTCGTTCCCCGACACCAGCAAGACGTCCACCAGCCGTGAAGAGAGGTTGCTGCCATGTTGTCCAGGGTGATTACAAGAATTTCCACGTGGGTGTTTGAGAGAATTCTTCAGCGTGTTTTTTGGGGTATTACAGAAAGCCGTGAGAAGTCTTCTATGATGAGGGAGGCATTCCGTCTTCCTACAGTTGCTACAGCCTGCTATAGCCTGTTGCTGTCTGTGCAGCTACTTGCAGACAAGCGAAAGGGATATTCAAGAATCGTAATGCAGAAAATATGAGAGAAAATGCGTTTTGTGTTATTGGGAGATAAAGCGTGATAAGACTTTATTTTATAATGCCAGAGGACGTGCAGTTTTTTCTTATAATTTATTTTAAGCCGGCCAATGTTTTATATTAATATAAGCGTGTTTTTGTTCGACCTTTTGCTAGGCGGGGGCTAGCATATTAGCGTGGCTGAGCTATCTGTAAGGCCTAGGGGTTTTTGATTTGTACTTTAATTTGGACCGTTTGTCCTCTGTGGACCTATGGAATGTGGAGAACAGTGCAGACGGTGACGACCTGAGAGTAGCTGATCAATGAGTTTCTAGGGGGTGGCGTGAGATAAAAGTGCTTAGTTCAGGAAGTCAATGTACGACAGTTTATGAACTCTTCTCAAAGTGCCTTTGGGAAACTGGTTGTAGCCAGTAATATGGAGGCGTTGTCGAAGTGTGCATTCGTATGTGCGTGTGCGCCTCTTCTATTCATAATGTATCACTAGCCAAGTACCCCTTATTGTGGAAGTCCACCTTGGCACAGAGATTCGTGGGAGGAAGGCAAAGCCCACGATGGCAGATGCCAAAGTGTTTTTATTTATCAGTGAGTGAGATATTCCGGCTGAAATGGGTAAGTGTTCAAGTGCTTTAGCCAAAGGGATGGCTTGTTTGATATCTTGTAAGATGTTCCATTTTATTAACTTTGTCTTTAAACTTGTGTGTGTACTTACCGGGATGTGTTCTGTATCTTTGAAACAGACGGATCAGGAATGCCGGGGGAACAAAAGAGTTCCCAGAGGGGTGTGGACTTTTGGTGACTTGACATTGTACCGTTTTTTGGGTTAGTCTGGTAAGACTGGATTACTTGGTTAATTGATTTATTTATTCTTGTTAATAAACGCTAATGTTATGATGCAACTCTCTCATTTTTTCATTACCTGTTAGAATGGAGAGATTCCTTGAAGAGAGAGGAGAGAGAGAGAGAGAGAGAGAGAGAGAGAGAGAGAGAGGGGGTGATTGCCGGGAGAGAGAGAGAGAGAGAGCCTGTGTGTAGGGTGTGTGGGTCTGCCTTCCATTTCGTGTCCACGCTTACCTTATGAATGACTGGGGGAAATTCCCCCATGTTATATATATATATATATATACACACACACACACACACACACATATATATATATATATATATATATATATATATATATATATATATATATATATATATATATATATATACATACATATATACACCTGGCCTCATTATGCCAGGGTAATCCACGTAATTATCTAACTAACAAAATGACTGAGAAAATAGGGACAAAACAATAATAATATCATCAACAAACCGAATCGATAGCAGAAATTAGGATAATATATTGAGACAGGGAACATCACAATTCATCCAAAAGAATGTGGCATCAGGCGGTCAATATTTGACTTTTAATTTCAAGTCAATGGTCCCTGTGATGGGCTTGTTCCATTTGAATAGGGTTCATTTTCTGAATAATAATAATAATAATAATAATAATAATAATAATAATAATAATAATAATAATAATAATAATAATAATAATAATTAATAATAATATTGGTATAAACTGACTGAAACCGTTTCGTTTAGTCTTGAACATCCGCTGACCGTAATAGCAGTGACCCCTATTAGTACTCAGGAAGACCACAGGAAGCCATAGAGTTGTATATCACTTAATGGGATACAGAAGGAGAGTGTCCTTCTTAATGCAGGATGGGATGCAGTTCCTTCCGCCCAAGTGGATATCCTGAAGGCTATCCCCGTAGGATACTTCTCCCTTCCTTCCTCCTAAGGATTTACATTTGTTTGTGTCTGTTTACGAAGATTCCTTCCCGTGGGAGCTTTGTAACGCTTTCTTTCAAGTGGTAAGGTATTCTCTCTCTCTCTCTCTCTCTCCTCCTCTCTCTCTCTCTCTCTCTCTCTCTCTCTCATTATAAAAAAATACAGAAGATAGCAGGGAATGCAGAAAAGAATGTATACGTTCATAGAAAACCAAGATAAATTGACCAATAAATAAATAAATAGATAAGAATATTAATATTATTAATAAAGCATTAAGAGTACAAAGAAATATATTTTATGGCAGAAATATTCCAGGTGCTGCAGAGCAATACATAAAAGCAAAATGATGTATCAACAAAAACATTTGAAAAAATATCTAAACAATATTCGTTCCCAAACAAGCAATTCATAAAAGCACAGAAAGGAAACCTTTACATGAATGAATATGAAAGCATATGAAAGCATAACTCACTCGCGTTGCCCACTGACCTTCTCTATATGAAATCCATGTAACCCAGAATCACAATACTAACCTATGAAATGAACTAACCTTTACATGAATGAATATGAAAGCATAACTCACTCGAGTTGCCCGCTGACCTTCTCTATATGAAATACATATATATAACCCAGAATCACAATGCTAACCTATGAAATGAACTAAATATATTATTGTTGGTCCACGGTCAATAGGAATTCTAACACTAAACTATTTCCTGTCATCATCGTGTTACTACGAATAGTTCACTCGTCAAAAGATTTTTATCATTGTAGAATCTGATCATTAACGAGTATCAGTTTCACTTTTCTGTGTCTGAGGCATAATTATAATTATTGAAGGATTTGCATGACCACAATTAGAGACAAGACAACAAAGGCAGTTGGGGTTGCTAATGCACTATGTAACATGACGAGATCTGCATTAATATTTCACAATACAAAAGTAATTACAATAAGGATCTGGATACACGTTGATCGAGCTTTCTCAGTCTCGTCTAATATTTCGTGCTTCTTAATCAGCTTACAATAATTAAGATGATTTAAGTATTAGGATAATATATGTTTGGTGGGGAAATCTCTGCTCAGTGCCCTTATGTTAGTTCCTGTGATAAAACATGCCTATCTGTGTTGGCCCAGTCTCCTCCACCACACACACACACACACACACACACACACACACACACACACACACACACACACACACACACACATATATATATATATATATATATATATATATATATATATATATATATTATATATATATTACATCCATTTAACTTTAACCGTCGCCGTCATCGTAATCTTTGTTATGAGATCCAGTAATTAGTGAAGTTTTATAGGAAACTTTCCAGCGATAACTATTACAGGACCCGACAAATGAGTTCTCCCTGTGAAAAATTCTGCGGTAAAAAAAAAAAAAAAGGTGTCACAATAAGTATGTAAGAACTTATTAAAACGTATGTTGCTTTTCATGAGGCCTATACTATTGTTCTCTTTTTGGTGAAAAGTTTCCCTAACGAATAATGAATAGAATTTATCATAAAAAAGCCCAGTTATATAAATGAAACAAATTTGTATTCTGTATAAAGGTGTCCAAAAATCTTTGTTTTAATTTTTACAAACAATAACATTTACTCTATATAATTGTCGATTCATATCGTACAAAAGTTTAATGGCGACATTGTGAATTTTTTGGGAATACTTGAAGTGATTATTTCCTTGCCGTTATTAAAAGTAGTATTTTCCTCCAGAGAAAATTAAAGAACATTTACATTGTGTGACTCAAAGCAAAATTTTATCTTATGTTGTTTGAGAGACTTCAGTTTGTGTAAAGAATCTTTTCATTTATTGTACGAAAGCGTGAGCTAAGATCAAAGCTGTTCATAACATGAGTTTGTCTATATTTTTGGGCCCTAATTCTACCGCAATTGCGAAATTTAGGGAGTACAAAGACTGCTATATTATATACTATGAGTTTTATTAACAGCGGGATATAAATTATGCAATATGCTTTGATCCTGGCTTTTCTGAAAACTTTGATTTTTCCTTCATAACTTGAGTGTGTACATATGAATTATATAACGTATATAAACTCTATATATATATATATATATATATATATATATATATATATATTATATATATATATATATTGATACATATAATAATATTATATATATATAATAAACACACACACACACACACACACACACACACACACACACATATATTATATATATATATTTATATAGATTTATATATTTTATATATATATATATATATATATATATATATGTGTGTGTGTGTGTGTGTGTGTGTGTGTGTGTTTATTATATATATATATATATTATATGTATCATATATATATATATATATATATTATATATATATATATATATATATATATATATATATATATATAGAGTTTATATACGTTTATATAATTCATATGTACACACTCACTGTTATGAAGGAAAAATCAAAGTTTTCAGAAAAGCCAGGATCAAAGCATATGCATAATTTTTATATCCCGCTGTTAATAAAACTCATAGTATTAATATCGCAGTCTTTGTACTCCCTAAATTTCGCAATTGCGGTAGAATTAGGGCCCAAAAATATAGACAAACTCATGTTTTGAACAGCTTTGATCTTAGCTCATCGCGCTTTCGTACAATAAATGAAAAGATTCTTTACACAAACTGAAGTCTCTCAAACAACATAAAATAAAATTTTGCTTTGAGTCACACAATGTAAATGTTCTTAATTTTCTCTGGAGGAGGAAAAATAGTACTTTTAATAACGGCAAGGAAATAATCACTTCAAGTATTCCAAAAAATTCACAATTGTCGCCATTAAACTTTTGTACGATATGAATCGACAATATATAGAGTAAATGTTAGTGTTTGTAAAAATTAAAACAAACGATTTTGGACACCATTTATACAGAATACAAATTTGTTTCATTTATATAACTGGGCTTTTTTATGATAGATTCTATTCATTATTCGTTAGGGAAACTTTTCACCAAAAAGAGAACAATAGTATAGGCCTCATGAAAAGCAACATACGTTTTAATAAGTTCTTACATACTTATTGTGACACCTTTTTTTTTTACCGCAGAATTTTTCACAGGGAGAACTCATTTGTCGGGTCCTGTAATAGTTATCGCTGGAAAGTTTCCTATAAAACTTCACTAATTACTGGATCTCATAACAAAGATTACGATGACGGCGACGGTTAAAGTTAAATTGATGTAATTACTGGCGCCAGTGTCCCAAAAACATAATTGAACTTTTACGCTGCTGGCTTTTCCCGAGCCTCCTGGATGCATTTAAATGTTAAAGAGAATTGTATTGTAGAGATGAGATGAGGTGATAAAAGTGGAGGAAGATAGTGTAATTACGAAAAGGTGACACGTGCATTTAAATGCTAAAGAGAATTGTAGACATAACATGAGGTGTTAAGAGTGGAAGAAGAGAATGTAATTATGAAAAGGTGACACAGAAATCGAAGTATGTAACTTGATGACAATTTCAGATGGTAACCTTGTCAGGACGTCGAGAAACAAATCAGAATGAGTTTCTTATCATTCATTCCCATAAAGTAACACGTAGCAAAAAGGAGCATAGTTGACAAAAAACGTCACCTAGGTCTGAAGAGAGGAGAAGTAGCTACTGAGGAGCGGGAAGTAACTGGTGAACTGGTTCTTGAAAATATTTTTCTCAAAGAAAGAAACTGACGATCAATTTTCTGTCTGTTTTCAATACATTTATGAAAAACCCTTTGTCACATATTGGAACACATGTAATGAAGCCAAAAAAATATTTCTTCCGGATTTTAAACACAAAGGAAAATAGACGACAATAACTTACAAGAAACTAAAAACAGGAAAGTATTCGTCTGACTGGGAGGTGAATAAGAAAATTGAAGTTATTATTTTTTACGGTATTGTAATTTTGTTGTCATGCGATTTTCAGCATTTTTGGTGTCAAGCGATTCTCAATATTTTTGGTGTCAAACAATTTTCAGTATGTTTGGTCTCAAAGCAATTTCCAGTATTTTTGGTGTCAAGCAATTTTCAGTATTTTTGGTGTCAAAGCAATTTTCAGTATTTTTGGTGTCAAAGCAATTTACAGTATTTTTGCTGTCAGCGATTTTCAGCATTTTTTGTGTAAAGCGATTTCCGGTATTTCGGGTGCCAAGCGATTTTCAGTAACTTTGGTCAAGTAATTTTCAGCATTTTTGGTGTCATGCGATTTCCAGTATTTTTGGTGTCAAGCAAATTCCAGTATTTTTGGTATCAAGTGACTCTCAGTATTTTTGGTGTCAAGCGATTTTCAGTAATTTTGGTGTCAAGTGATTTCCAGTATTTTAGTGTCAAGCGATTTTTGTTAATTTTAGTGTCAAGCAATTTTCAGTATTTTTGGTGTCAAGCGATTTCTAGTAATTTTGGTATCAAGTGATTTTGAGTATTTTTGATGTCAAACGATTTTTAGTAATTTTGGTGTCAAGCGATTCTCAGTATTTTTGTTGCCAAGCGAGTCTCAGTATTTTTCGTGTCAAACGATTTCTAGTATTTTTGGTGTCAAGCGATTTTCAGTATTTTTGGTGTCAAGCGATTTTTAGTAATTTTCGTGTCAAGCGATTTTCAGTATTTTTGGTGGCAAGCAATTTTCAGTATTTTTGGTGTCAAGCGATTTTCGGTATTTTTGGTGTCAAGTATTTTTCAGTATTTTTTGGTGCCAAGCCATTTTCAGTTATCAAATCTAGAATTTATAAGAAATGAACTCGCACTATCCTCCTCCCAAATACAGGGGAGGAAGAGGAGTAAGAGAGTTAGTGTGTGTGTTTGTTTGTTTGAGTGGTGTATGTGTTAATGTATTTGCCTTTAAATCTGAGCATATCTTTAATATATTGTGAACACTTAGCAATAATGCAAGGAAGTAATATGATAATACACGTAGGTGTTGGGAAAATGGAAAATGAAGGAATCTTATCTGTTAAAACATTTCTCAGTTCATAATGAATATGAAGTATACTTAACAGTAATTTGTCTGCATAGAAATTAAATGCAATAATGTGATAGCGTAATGTGATATTCCATTTAAGAGTTGACAAAATTGGAATCGAATGAATCATTCTTTTCAGATTAAATGACTTGCTCCTTTTGATATATCTCAATTTATATTGAAACGGAGCAATTAATGCGTATAATTGCTCTGACTTCCAAGTGAATCAGAAAAAAAGGTCTCAGTGCAAAAAAAAAAAAAAAAAAAAAAAAAAAATTATCAATCAAAAAGGTAAACCAAAGGTTCTGGGGAGCGAAATTCACGCTCTGGGAATATCCATCGCCAAATATGACATCACCTGAGAGGGGGTTAAGTAAATACAATTAGGGACAGTCACATCTCTCTTTTTGGAAATAGCGTTCGGAAAAGTGAAGATTATTCAATCTCTCGAGGAGATCTGCTTCTGTGAATGTAAAATCACTCTCATTTCATGGAAAGGGAACGATTTCTCTTAATCAGATGTTACGGTTTTGATTAAAAAGTAAAAAAAAAAAAAATCAAATGGATGATTTTCGTTTACTAATGTAAAAAAAGGCTCTCAAGTTGACGATGAAGGAAGGTCGTATTCAAGGAATGATTCAGCTCTCTCTCTCTCTCTCTCTCCTCCTCTCTCTCTCTCATCTATTTGCATCAAGAGTTACCAGATTTCTTATTTGTTAACAGAAAAGTCGTATGAAGATATATTTGATAAATATGAAAGGAATATTGATGATCCAGGTTATTAGTAGATGTATCGCAATTCATACATCATGATCATTTACCTCAAAATTGTATTTCGATTGAAGTTTATTCAAGTTTATTTTTCCTCAAGAACCTAGAGATATATAATGAACTGGCTGAAATTTCTTATAAGGTGTACTCTTGAAGAATATCGCCAAAAAAATCTTGAAAATAAATTGGCTGTATTATTTTACACTAAAATTGAGAACCTGCAAAATGGAGATAAAGTAGGAGGGAAGGAGGAAGGACATTAAGGAGGAATGAAGGAATCAAAGAACTTAGGAAGAATAGAGGAAGAATATTAAGCAAAATGTATTTTTAGTAGCGTTTTCAAAGCGGATGCGAAATATATTTCGTCAACTTCTCATAGAAATATTTCTCTCTCTCTCTCTAAAAAAAATAATGATTTTTTTTATACAAATAAGAGAATCAAGGAACGTAAATTAATCCTTTTTCTCCTTTCTTTAGAAAGATTGGGAAAACGATTTACGTATTGACTTAAAAAAATTCCAGTGAAAATATATATATATCTTTTAACAACTTTTGATTTTCCTGAAAAAAAAAACGGGAATCATCAATACTTAAATATTCCTTTCTTATCAGATTTTGATTTTCCTGATAAAAGAAGAAAAAACGGAATCAATACTTAAATATTCCTTTCTTATCAGGTTTTTATTTTTCTGAAAAAAAATGAAAAAAAACGGAATCATCAATACTTGTCGAATTTGTGACGAAGTTGTTTTCTTCCATGAGAATGGGGAAAGAAAGAAGAAGAAGAAGGAAGAAGAAGAAGAAGAAGAAGAAGAAGAAGAAGAAGAGAAAAAAATGAAGAAACAAATGAGAAAAATGAAGACGAATGACGATAGAAAGATCCACTGGTTCTTACTGCAAACTACTTCTTCCAGTCTTCTCTTATATGCGGGTTCTGAACTCATTTCACCTTCCTCATTACGACGATTGCTTTGGAAGAGTCTCTCTCTCTCTCTCTCTCTCTCTCTCTCTCTCTCTCTCTCTCTCTCCAATACAGCAACTTTACTGGAGTCACATTCATAGATCGTGCTTTTTTTAGAGATTTTATCTCTCTCTCTCTCTCTCTCTCTCTCTCTCTCTCTCTCTCTCTCTCTCTCTCTCTCTCCCTTATCAAGAAAAAAGAAATATGAGAGAATACAGCAACATCCTAAAAAGATCTATAAAAAAAAACCTCAAATACAAAAATTGTAAAATAGAACAAAACCCGCCAAAAAGAAAGTAGCTTTCGAAATAGAGAATACGAGTCACGCTATAGTACTTTTTTCTTCTTCTTTTTTCTTTTTACACTTTCATTCAGGAGGTGTCAAAATGACGAATGAATGAATACCCGAGGGTCGATCAGGGTCGAACAATCCTATTGCCATTCCACGAGCAATATTTTATATACTCCCAACTCGACGGGAGAGAGTTAGAATTCACGCTGCTTAGGACATTCTGCCTTTTCATTATGACATAGGAAAGTCTTTTATAAAATTGCGAGGATTTATTTTAAGTGTCTAGTATTACCCTTCACCTCCCGTTGCGTCTTTCGAATGAATACCATAATATTCTTTACAAGCTTGAATTTCAAGGCAATGGCCCCTCAGAAATTATTCCATATCAATAGAGCTCATCTTCGGTATTCATAATAGTAGTAATAATAACATATGCTGGAAGAAGACCTTCACTGATACAGGTTTTATTGAAGAAAATAATGGCCATTTCAATACGCGTTTATTATTTTTTTTTTTTATAGAAGTTTCTCTGTTCTTATTACTGACTTTTCCTCTGTACTCAAGTTGGCTATTAAAACGCCAAATGGAGGATCCATTTTCAGAAAGGTGGTATTTGTCAAATTGAATATATGATATAAGTTGTACGGGACAGACCACGTAATACATCAAAGAGGAGAAATATTGCATAACATCACATCTATAGCTGGAGCCTCTCCTCGGCTACAGCTAGCATAATAAGGCAATAAATTCCCGGGAGGAATTTAATAAGGGCTTCTTGTCATCAAGAGCTACGTGAAGCTTCCTCAAAGTGACTATTGTGGTTCCTGTGAAAAAAAAAATTTTTTGGGGGGGGACGTCTCCTAATGTTTATGATTCTCCGAGAGTTTAACAAGGCGGGATTCCAGTCGTAGTTGGGTATAAATAATTACGTGAGAAAGATGCCGGTAGCTATAGTAGATTCAATTCAACCGTGCATGCAATGTCTAGGCCTTTTGAAAGACGTATCCCTCAGGAGAGTTGGAACATACATCCTCCCCATGTGAACTCTCTTGAGAGACTGAGAGTTTTCAGTCCTGTGATTGGCTTACCAACAGCCAATAAGAAGCGTCGTAAGGGACTGGCCTAGACATCAGATGCACGGTTGATGTGAATCTACTATAGAAGCTTCTTTCAACTTCTAATTCGTTGATTATGTAAAATGTTATGAAGATTTTCTGGATAAAATTCGTTTGCTATAATTTTATTGTTATAATAAAGGATATCTTATTTCTATAAAAAATCGTTTGGCCGAGTGAAAATTAAAGAAGCATTATTATTTAATTACTGTGTATCGGTGCAATAACTAACCTGCAATGAAATATATTCTACAATAGCTGTTACGACAGTTTATGCTGGAATGAAAAAAATTGTTTTAATAGCAATTATTTTCAAAACGTGTATCAGTTATAGAAAGTTCTCAGCGTAGAAATCTATAGTCTTCGAATACAAAATATTATAACATTTAATATGTAGTTTACTGAACACCAATATTCAAACATAACAATATGTCTAAATACTGAACGGTTTCTACTAATTTTCCATAATTCCAATATTGGGCCACAGTCCTTTCGACAAAGAGTTGCCAAGTGATTTACGAAATCTGTGACGTAGTAATACATATTTCATTATGAAACGTTTCAGTAGGTAATTTATTCAGATTGAAACCGCAGAATAGTGAAATCAGAATTTCGGTCATATTAAAGGTTTGTGATTTCCGCCCCCCCCCCCCCCCCCCCCCCCCCCCCCCCCCCCCCCCCCCCCCCCCCCCCCCCCCCCCCCCCCCCCCCCCCCACCCCCCCCCCCCCCCCGGCCCCTCACCCCAGGTACCCAGCCAATGCTAAACTAGGTGGACATTTCCATTTTCATTTGAATATTCGTGTTGCTTAGTATATGGACAAAGAAATGACGTAACTCAGAATTGGGTTTATATACATACATATTTTATAAAATGTGACATAGATGATCACGATATATATATATAATATATATATATATTATATATATATAATATATAATATATATATAATATATATATATATATATATATAAATATATATATATATACTTATATGTGAATATTCCTGTTGCTTAGTATTTAGACAAAGGAGTGGACGTAACATAGAATTGGATATATATATAATATATATATATATATAAATATATATATATATATATATATATATATATATATATATTATATATATATATAAGAATAAAAAGTGACTAGATGATTGCAATGTCCATACTACATACATATACTATATATTATATATATATATAGATATATATATTATATATATATATATATATATTTATATATATATATATATATATATATATATATATATATTTATATATATATATATATATATATATATATATATATATATATATATATATATATATTCCTGCTGCTTAGTATTGGAACAAAGGAATGACGTAACACAGAATTGGGGCTATTCGGTTTTATATATACCTTTTTTTTTTTATAAAATAATACAATAGATGATTATGATGTACATACATACATATATATGTTTCAGTCAATATGTGAAATTATGGAAATTTCACGCAATCCCTTGGGGAAATATGTGACCAAATGACCAATTCGCTTAGGATCATTTGACCTCCAAGGGGTACTACTAAACACGGCTAAACAGTGATTCATCTACACTGTTTCGCCGCGCTTAGTACTAGCCCCTGGGGAATCATATATATATATATATATATATATATATATATATATATATATATATTATATATATATATATCTATATATCTATATTATATATATATATATATATATATGTATATATATATATTATATATATATATCATATATATATATATATATATATATATATATATATATATATATATATATATATATATATATAGATATATATATATATCTATATATATATATATATATATATATATATATATATATATATATATATATATAATAAAGGAGCCCATAAAAACACCAAAAAATATAGAGAAAAAAAGTACTATATTTCAGAGACTGCTGTCTCCCTCTTCAGGTAGATTCATCTACCTGAAGAGGGAGACAGCAGTCTCTGAAATATAGTACTTTTTTCTCTATATTTTGGTGTTTTTATGGGCTCCTTTTATTAGATGGAATTCTGTGTTACAGAACAATTTTTTACCAGTCATATATAAATATATATTTTATATATTAATGATATATATAAATATATATATATATAATTAATGATAGATAGATAGATTATATATATATATTATGTATATATATATAATATAATATAATTAATATCTATATCTATCTATATATATATATATATTATATATATATATATATATATATATATATATATATATATATGTATATATATATATCATATATATATATATATATATATATATATATATATATATATATATATATATATATATATATATATATATATATTTGTATATGTAAGTCAAGCATATAAAATTAAAAGTAAATCAACAGAATTAATTTAAACTGTATATAACAATATCTATGAGTTTTTGCGGATTTTTAAAACGATTTTTTTTATCAACCAGACACTGGTATTGTCTTTAGGTCAGCCATGAACTATCACTCACAAATACTAGAACTGCTGTATCTGTCTGTGTTCGAATTCCAAAGAATGGCTTTGAAAATTCCAAGAGATACGAACACCAAAGCCTGGATGAAAAGAACGGACACATGTGGATTTTTGGGGGTCCATCTCGTGAAAGTGATTGAGATGATAGCCCTTATAGTTGGGCTAGAGACTTACCTTACCTTACAGACCTTACATCTTGTTCGGTTCGCACCAGTCCCTACAGTGTGAGTGCACCTCAATGTGCTACCAGAGAGTTGCTAGTACATCTTCCGGTATATTTTGCATCTTCCAATCTTGGATGGTCTGGGATGCAGTTTAGATATTTGTCGAGCTTATTCTTAAACACATCTACGCTCACTCCTGATATATTCCTCAGATGAGCTGGCAACGCATTGAATAGCGCTGGCATTATCGATGCTGGTGCGTAGTGGATTAATGTCCTGTGTGCTTCCTTATTTTCCTGGTATAGTTTGGGCACTATTAATCTACCTCTGCTTTGCTCTTTCTGATATTTATTTTGTTCCATGATATTTTCTGCTATTCTTCTATCTGTTTCCATGCCTGAAATTATCATGTAGCGTTCTCTTCTCTTTTCTAGACTATATAATTTAAGAATTGTAGTCTTTCCCAGTAGTCTAGGTCCTTAACTTCTTCTATTCTAGCTGTAAAGGACCTTTGTACACTCTCTATTTGTGCAATATCCTTTTGATAGTGTGGGTACCATATCATATTGCAATATCAAGTGGACTACGAACATATGTTTTATAAATAGCATAATCATGGTGTTTCAGGCTTTTCTTGTTTTGAAGTGCCGTAACAACATTCCCATTTTTGCTTTACATTTTGCCAACAGAGTTGCTATTTGATCAGTTGCATAACATGTTCCTATTCATCATCACACCAAGGTCTTTAACTGCTTCCTTATTGTTGATGGTCTCATATCAGGTCCCTTATATGGCATATAGCTTTCTTTCTCTGTCTCCATAATTTATTGATTCAAATTTATCAGAGTTAAATACCATCCTATTTACCTCTGCCCAATCATATACTTTGTTAAGGTCTCTTTGTAGAGCGTTCCTATCTTCATCACAAGTAATTTCTCTACTTATTCTTGTGTCATCTGCGAAACTACTCACTACCGAATCCTTCACATTATTGTCTATGTCTTCAATCATAATAACAAACAGTATTGCAGCTAACACCGTACCTTGCGGCACACCGGATATTACCTTGACTTCATCCGATTTCTCGTCGTTTGCAATAACTATCTGTTTTCTGTTGTGTAAAAATTCTTTTAACCATCTTCCTACTTTATCCACGATATTGTGTTTTCTAATTTTCTTCGCTAATATATTATGGTCTACTTTATCAAAAGCTTTTGCAAAGTCTAAATAAACCACATCTGTTTCAGTTTCCGCTTTTCATATTTTTGAATATGTTCTCACGGTGGACTAACAGTTGGGTTTGTGTACTTTTTTTCCGGGTACGAAACCATGTTGTCCTTTATTAAACAAATTATTTTTTATTAAATGTTTCATAATATTTTTCTTCATTTACCCATTTCCCATACACTTTTCATAATATGTGATGTTAGACTCACAGGCCTATAATACTTGCCTCTAGTCTTGATCCACTTTTGAAAGTAGGGTAATATATGCTAATTTGTGCTCATCATAAATTTTGCCTGTATCTACACTTTGTCTTAATAATATTGCAAGTGGCTTTGCGATAGAATGAACTACTTTCTTTAACAAAATAGCAGGAATTCCATCAGGCCCTGCAGCAGCTCCATTTTTAATTTAATTTCATAATAGCCTGCACAATATCAGCTTCATTAATATCTATGTCAGCTAAATATTATTAACTATTTTCATCCCTTACTTCTATATCATTATCTTCATTATCTATTCTAGGGGTGAATTCTCTTCTTATATCGTTCTGCAGTATGTTGCAAACAAATTTCCTTTTTTTCATTCGTTAATCTCCCTTCAATTCTCAGAGGGCCTATTTCTATTCTTCTTTTATTCATCTTCTTCGCATATGAGTATAATAGCTTGGGGTTTTGCTTGATATTTAATAGGGTTTTTTCTTCCAAGTCCCGTTTTTCATTTTCTTTTGATTGAGAGAGAGAGAGAGAGAGAGAGAGAGAGAGAGAGAGAGAGAGAGAGAGAGAGAGAGAGAGAGAGAGAGAGAGAGAGAGAGAGAGAGGATATTCAAGGGGATAGGATGTGGTGTGAAAGGAATAAAAGTGGAAACTGTTCTCTTTCAATTATACATACACATTCTTTCTTTGGGACGACATATTACCAATTCGTAAACATTCGTATTTTTTTTACGTCAAAGGAAACTCTGTGTGAGAAAAAAATTATGTTCTGAACTATATCAAAATTTTTACCTGACGCAAAACTACCCATGAGGTAAAGAGAGAATGCCACAAAGTTATTATCATAAAGGAATAAAAAGATAAAACTTGGAACATCATTTGAATAACATTTCAGTACCTCCGAACGAGATATGATAATTGTCTTAATGAAATATTGTCTTATTATACCTTTTAATATTTAAGCATACAATAAAAATTATCATTTTTAAACATTAAGGTTCATTTTTAAGTGTAGGAAGCACTGAGGAAAAATCGACGCCACACGTAGTTATAAATTATTTATTCAAAATAAAGGATAATAGTCTTCTTTAAGTACAAAGGCTCCCGTATTAGAGGCCTTCATTTTTTATGGAATTTTTTAGATAGAGTTTTAGTAAAGAGGAAAAAAGTAAGTGAATTTTACGATGCTTATAAATGAGTTGAATCACATAACTAAAAACTTGTTTGGAAAAACTATGTATATATATATATATATATATATATATATATATATATATAATATATATATATCTATATATATATATATATAACGTATATGCACATATTATTATTATTATTATTATTATTATTATTATTATTATTTTTTTTTTTTTTGCTCTATCACAGTCCTCTAATTCGACTGGGTGGTATTTATAGTGTGGGGTTTGGGGTTGTATCCTGCCTCCTTAGGAGTCCATCACTTTTCTTACTATGTGCGCCGTTTCTAGGATCACACTCTTCTGCATGAGTCCTGGAGCTACTTCAGCCTCTAGTTTTTCCAGATTCCTTTTCAGTGTTCCCATGAT
>NC_061087.1:102512108-102517108 GCF_015104395.2 Macrobrachium nipponense | reverse complement strand
TGGTTATGAGTCATTGAGCACTATAAACTAGCGGTACAATCTCCAAGGTCAGTGGCGTCCTCTGTGGTTACTGCAGTTCTGTCTAGGGTGATCATTGTGAATGAAAAGTGTTTGTTTTTTGTACAAGAGTAAATAACACAATTGGACAACTAACAGGTGATAATAGATAATGAAAAGTTTTGTTATTGTTTTTGTTTTCTGATAGAAGAGTAAATAACACACTTGGGGAACTAATTATGCTTTGAAAGTCGTTTACTCTTTCATAATGACAATGATGGAATTTCAAGTTAATGATTTCCATCAGGTTTGAGTTCATAAAAGGATTGTTGTTTACGAAGATACTGATAATATTTAAACTTGTCCACAGATATGATTATGCCAACGAGATTGTAAATTGATCTTACCTCGAGGAATATGGAAAAAATAATTAAAACTAATCCATTCTATGATTTTTACAGGACTGAAGAAGGAGTCACTGACTGGTGGGGCAACTTTCGTTCTCCCAGCTTGGTCTACTCCAAAGTTAACGAATTAATTCCAGCTTCAAAGATGACGAAATAATTCCAACTCCAAAGTTGACAAATTAATTCCAGCTTCAAAGATGACGAAATAATTCCAACTCCAAAGTTGACAAATTAATTCCAACTCCAAAGTTAACGAATTAATTCCAACTCCAAAGTTGACGAATTAATTCCAACTCTAAAGTTGACGAATCAATTCCAACTCAAAGTTGAAAAATTAATTACAACTCCAATGTTGAGGAATTCATTCCAACTCTAAATTTAACGAATTAATTCCAACTTCAAAGTTGACGAATTAATTTCAACTCCAAAGTTGATGAATTAATTCAAACTCCAAAGTTGACGAATTAATTCCAATTCCGAAGTTGACGAATTAATTCCAGCTCCAAAATTGACGAATTAATTTCAACTCCAAAGTTGACGAATTAATAGACGAATTAATTCCAACTCCAAAGTTGACGACTTAATTCAAACTCCAAATCGGAGCTATAACAACACAACACACCCCACTCCTGGCCCTGTCACTCCCACTGAGATATAATAATGAATGAATTTACGTCCTACAATCCCTATATACAATTCTTACGCTCTCGCTATCCGCGTGACTTAACCACAAACGGTGCGTTTTGTGTTTTTTGTTTTGTTTTTAATTAGGAGAACAGCTGGACCACCAAATGACGTCCCCCTCCATTCGAAAGAGAAATGGCATAGGATATAGGGGGATTTCACTTGCATTGAATCAAAGATTATGCATCACCGATTATTCATACAACACAAACACACACACACATTTTTACACACACACAGACACACACACACACACACACACATATATATATATACATGCTTGTGTGTGTGTATGTATATATATATATATATATATATATATATATATATATATATATATATGGTATATATTATATATATTTTTATATATGTATATATATACATATATACATATATATGTACGTATATGCCTTTATATGAAGCCTGAAGGACGCAGGGAGATTAAATTATAAAAATAATTAGATAATAAATACAACATTACAAAGATCAATAAACATAAACACAAAGACATTGGCAATGTACGAAACAGACAGAAAGGAGGAAGATTTTGAAATGAAAAAAAAAAGGCACCAGAGGCAATTCAGTTATTGGAAAACTATAAACCTTTTTAAAATCAAACCTCTTTTATTGTGACAGGTAATGAATCGTTCAAGTAGATAATGGTGGCTACCAGTAATAGGATCCATATAATCATAGAATCCGATGGACTAATGCTTGGTTTGTGGTGACGATTAAAAAAAAAACCCTTTTTTTTAACATTCTACATTTGGATGTGTTAGACGGCATTAAATAATCCAATTATAAACAGTCGAGAAACCTATGCCTGGTTTTGCGTTATTTTCGTAATTCACTGGAATTTCCTTCGTCCCACAAAACATTTTGGAGGAAATTAAGTGATATTAGTCAGTAAGATCTTTGTTTATTAATGGTAACAGTTCATAAAAAGATGAATGGTTTAACTCACTTCTATGAAGTATCATGATACTTGATATTTGGACAATTCACTTGTAAAACAACAGACACAAACTAATATAGAAGAGGAAATAAAAAACCAAACAAATAGATAACTGATACTAAAGATCTTAAGATTCAGGCTCCACAATGAATTATCTAGAATATGATATTATCTAGGAGATTGAATCACACCCAAAGTTGGTTGTGATCAGCTCCATCAGTGATATTTCATAACGAAATACTCCTCGACCAACTCTGTTCAATTCTGACATCAAACGAAGCATCTGCACTAGATCAGCAGTGCCTAACGAGACGGAGATGAGTCAGCAGTATCAAATTGCAACATATGCTGGTTTTCTTTGTAGGTAATGTATATACGAAATATCAGTTTTTCATTTTCACCAACATGTTTATTTTCTACGTCAGGAGGGGAAACAGTTCCATTATTTTTCTGGACAAGTATTGGAAACAGTTGCACTAATGGAGACAGAACTATTTTTTTTTTCTGGGCAAGTAAAGGAAACAATTATTATTTTTCTGTTGGAGGCAAACAGAGCCATTATTTTTCTGTGCAATGAAGGGGTACAATTCCATTATTTCTCTGTTTGATGGAAACAGATTAACTATTTTTCTATTTCAGGGAAAAACGTTAATCATTTTCCTGTTTGAGGAAAACTGATTAATTATTTTCCCGTTTGAGGAAAACAGATCATTTTTTCTGTTTGATGGAAACAAATTATTTATTTTTCTGTCAGAGGAAAACAGATTAATTGATTTTATATTTGAGGCCAACAGATTAATTATTTTCCTGTTTGAGGGAAACAGACTAATTATTTTCCTGTCTCAGGGAAAACATTAATTATTTTCTCTGTAAGGGAAACAGTGAAATAAAGGGCAACATATCCACTTTTTTTCTGAGCAAGGAAGGGGATATTTCTATTATTTTTATTTTCATTTTTATGGAAACAGATCCATGACTTTTCTGAGTAAGGGAGGGAAACAGAACCCTTATTTTTATTTATATAAGAAAGAGATTCCATTAGTTTTGTTTGTAATGAAGGGAGACGCTTCCATTTAAAACGGGTCTATTTCCTTGTAGGTAGATGGCGCATCTCCTCCCAATCTACAGGGAATTACACAACCCCTTCACTTTCCCTGCCCATCACTTAGGGAACTTGATTCAGACGAGGGGACCCTAATTACTAACAGCGTCCCCATCTCCCCTCAACAGCTCCTTTGACACGTGTCTGGCCATGTGGCCTTGAATGACCCCGTCCGAAATCGACCAGGAGGAATAGGCAGGGCCAGAGTCAACCCACCCACGTAGGTGGAGGATGAAATCAACCCACCCACGTAGGTGGAGGATGAAATCTCAAAGTAGAGGTGACGTGTGTACGGAAGGTTGGAGTGAGGCCATGGCTGCTGTCCCAATTTTACGTTTAGTTAATCCTGTCCGTCAGAAAGGGAGGCGGGATTCGGGGGTTCCAGGCTGGGAAGGTTACCAGGAGGAGGTACTTTCCAATCACTTTCCAATCAAGTGATCGTTGATTGGTGAAAATACAGGGTGTTCATAAAGTCACAGTACCATTCTCAGCAATAAATACTTGTAATGGTACTGGGACTTTATGGACACCCTGTACTAGCAGAGAGTTATTTGCATATATAACTTTCACCCATTTACTTACGTTTTATATTTCTCAGTAATTAAGGCGAGACTAAAATTGAAATTTAATACGTTTTATTCATGTAATCTACTAAATCAAAGAAAAAATGGAGCAGAAATGTTATCATTTGCATATAATAACTCCCCCCCCCCCCCCATGTACCTACGTTTTATATTGTTCAGTATTTAAGGCGAGACTAAAATTGAAATTTAACAGAATTTATTCATGTAATCTACTAAATCACAGAAAAAAATGAAGCATTAGTTTGATCTCATCTTTTACATCGGCCAGACATCCATTTAAAGCTTTCTGTGATACAATCAAATTCTTACGGATATTTTCCAATAAAGAAACTTGCACAGATAAAAACCTGACATCCGTCTGTCATTTCAAAACCAAACAATTAAATCTGCATTAAAACTCGGCCACTGAAATGTTTTCCTTTACTCAAATCAGAGCTAATATTTTTAGCTTTAAGTAATAACATTCATCTAATGCCATGAGGTGACTGTTTTAACTATATGGAAATTAACATTTTGATAATTGAAAGCAGCCAAACTGAACGTTTTCATGAAAAAATGGCAGCACTGAATACAGTATAACATTACCATTTACAAAAACTTCATATTTAAATAAACCCAAACCATAAAAATACATGTGAGAGAAAAATAATACTTTATCACTTCCTCTCTGATTTTTTGCTGTGAAAAACAATGAGTATTCATCCAGTGGCTTATTTCCCTCAGGCAAACTCATTGCATATTCAAATTGAATACAGCGTTTTCCAAGTTACCTTTTAGATTGTATGATTATGCTTCATCGATGACTAGAACATTCATATATGCAGTGAACAGACATTTAATTTTCTTCATTATTGACAAGTGAATGTAATGCAATATTTTTCAATAAATTGGGGGATATTTATGTTTATAATTTTCAATTAATGGGCAAAACAAGACCGCAGGCTAAAATCTACGGTCAAATAGAGCGTTGTTTCACCAACGAAAATTAAAATAGATACACTATGTTTTATTAGCAATAATTATTCTGTACTGTTTAACATGCACATTATTTACTTTATTTTTTGCATTTTCATTCTCATAAGTAAATCATAAATATTCTATCCTAAATTCCTGAATCTTTTAACTCAATGTAAAACACCTTTTCAGACCTTTTTAGGGTTTTCCTACCAACAAAAACAACAACCACAACAGCAAGAACAACAACAATAACAATAACAAAATACTTTGTAGGCTTACTCCCCGAGTAAGCGGAAAAGAGGAGTTTTCAACTC